>NC_057713.1:114593079-114600411 GCF_004010195.1 Chiloscyllium plagiosum | reverse complement strand
CTCCTCCCTGACCTATCACCTTCATCCCCTCCCCCACTCACCTATTGTACTCCATGCTACTTTCTCCCCACCCCCACACTCCTCTAGCCTATCTCTCCACGCTTCAGGCTCTCTGCCTTTATTCCTGATGAAGGGCTTTTGCCGAAAACGTTGATTTCGAAGCTCCTTGGATGCTGCCTAAACTGCTGTGCTCTTCCAGCATCACTAATCCAGAATCTGGTTTCCAGCATCTGCAGTCATTGTTTTTATCTCTTATAAAACAAGAAAAGGCATCCAAGAAGATTGAAAAGTATCCATGTTTCCTGAGATACATTAGCATGTTTCAATCCAAAATGTTCACTAATAGTGGCAGCAAATGCATCCACTATTAAGCTGGGAGTAGTACATTTACAAATTCAAGATGATTGCACGAAGAGAACAACTTATTCACTAGAGATCTGTGACATAGATAGAATTATGTTACAAATCAACACATCATAGGCCTGTGAAAAAAAATTGTGACTGGGCTACAATTTAGGACTTTAACAGACCACAGACTCTTGAATTCTCATTCAGGAATGTTATACTCTTGAATTCTCAAGAAATTGCTGAGATGCTGCCTCGAATATATTTTTTTTAACTCAGACTATACAACAGGATATGTATCTGGAAAGACACATACAGGCACTCAAGCAAGAGTTATAGTTAATTAAACTACACAGCAAGATGTAACTCATTTCAGAAGAGGAAGTTCGTTCATCTACATTCGACAGCTTAATGAAAGAAACTAGCTAAATATCAAACAGGCCATTTAATTGATGGTGACTGGAAGCAAGCCCAAGAATACTGTCAGGAAGTTTGGTCTCTTAAATGCAGGAGTTATCCATCTGGAATGGAAAATTGCATATGTCTTTCACTTTTTAAGAAGAGTGAAGGTGGAAAAGCAAGAAAGTACAGAGCTATTAGTCTAAGATCAGTGGTGGGAAACTGTTGGAGTCGATAACTGAACACCATAAAGACTTTCAGCTAATCAGTGAGATCCAGCATGGATTCATAACAGGTAGGTCATGCCTGACAAACCTCATTTTGAAGACGTGACTAAGATAATGGAAAGGGGAATTTCTATAGATGTTATTTATATCAAATTCCAGAAGTTATTTGATAAAGTCCCACATAAGAGATTGTGAATCAAGACAGAAGCCCATGGAAGTGAGGGCAAATTAATGATGGGCTAGAAATTTGGTTGAGGGGCAGATGATGGAATGGAGGGATAATGGTCAGGTATTTGAATTGGCAGGATGTGACCAGTAGTATCCCACAAGGATCTGTGTTAAAACCTCAATTATTCACATTATGTGTTAACGACTTGGATAATCACATTAAAAGTCATGTATCCACATTTCCTGATGACACAATGTTCGGTAACATAGTAGACAATTTAGATAATAGCTTAAAATTACAATGGAAAACTAGTGAACGGGCAAAACTGGGGTGGGTGGGGTGGTGTTGGAGCTCAACAAAAGCAAGTGTGAGGTTATCCATAAAGGATAGATCAGGTGTACTTTCTAGATAGTATGAATTTAAATACAATGGGTATCCAAAGAGATGTGGGGCTACAGGTACACAGATATTTAAATTTCCACAACAAGCGATGCAATTAATGAAGGAAGCTAATGGAATGCTGGTCATTATATTTAGAGAATAGTAGTACAAGGATATAGAAGTTATGCTGCAGTCATAACTGCAGAACCTGGTTAGAACCCCCTTTGAGTGCTGTGAGAAAATCTGGTCCAATGCTACTGTTTCATAAAAGCTGACATTTTGCCAGAAATTAGATGGCCAGGTGGAATCTCCATGAGTCCTGGGGAACCATGGCTTCAGAGAAGAGAATGAATGACTGAAATGTGAGTTGTTACTGAGGCCATCCATAACCATGCTACGTTGAAGGACATTCTAAAACCATCAAAGTGAAGATTTTGAATCCCTCTTAAGAAAGCCAATGTTTTAAAGAGATTTGGTAATGCACAGTTGCACTCTCCTCAGGATGGGGCCTGTCTTAACCATATCTGCTCTTTGATTTGTTCTATGGCCTATTTTACCACAGTTCATCTATTAACCAGTATTTACCTCATGTTAATCCTGAATGCTAATATATAAGTTTTATGTATGTTATAGATTATAAACTTTTAATTGTTTATTGAAAACCGTAGGATCATTTGGCTTGATACTCTTAGTAAGTACCTAGGATCTTTACATTTTAAAAAATTTACTGCCCACCCCCCCCAAACATAATTTGATGATATCTTCAGGAATCGTAACAGTATTAATGCACCATTCATGTATCTGAACATGATATTGTTACAAAATATAAAAGTCGAAGACTGTGGTGTTGGAAAAACACAGCCGGTCAGTCAGCATCCAAGGAGTATTAAAGTGTTCAGCCACAGGGCAATGGGGTTGCTTAGTGCTTGTATGTCAGAGATGTTCTATGAAACATACCGCAAGTTGGCATCCTGTCTCCCCAATGTAGTGGAGGCCACATCGAAAGCAACGGATACAGTAGATGACATGTGTGGAAGTGCAGGTAACCATTTGAGATACACACACTAAACAACCCCACCAGCCTGTGGCCGAACACTTCTCCGCCAAGGACATGCAAGTCTTCAGCCTCCTCCACCGCCAGCTCCTATCCACCTGATGAATGGAGGAACAATGCCTCATCTTCTGCCTTGGGACCCTCCAACCACACAGGATCAATGTGGATTTCGCCAGTTTCCTAATTTCCTCTCCCCCAACCTTATCCCAGATGAAATTTTCCAACTGAGTACCGCACCTTTGAACTGTCCTACCTGTCCATCTTCCATCCCACCTATCCCCTCCACCCTCCTCTTCAACCATCACTTTCACCCCCATCTTCAGTTACTTATTGCATTCCCAGCTACCTTCACCATACCCGATCCGTCCCAATTATTTCTCAGCCCCTTTGGGCCACCCCTTCATTCCTGATGAAAAGCTTATACTCAAAATAACAACTTTCCTGCTTCATGGATGCTGCTTGACCAGCTGTGCTTTTCTAGCACCACACTCTTCGACTCTGACCTCCAGCATCTACCATCCTCACTTTCTCCAAGTTGACTATAACCTTACTGCGATGCTTCTTCCAAGGATGCTTATCTTGAAAAAGTTCTCCTTCTCCCTTTACAAGAATCTCAATGAGTCTCTCCCACTGCACTTCTCAGGTCATCTCCTCTACCCTGAAGCTCTTCAGCCATGTCCTGAAGCAGACTCGCTACCATAGCCACATCTCCATCCTTAGTGCCTGCCTACAGAACTGACTCCGGACAACATTCAGACCATCACAATTTGGACCTGACAAGGACAACCATGACCTACAGCAAAACCAAAATCTTCAGAAATGGTTATCTGTACTTCCACACACATCATCTGCTATGTCTGTTGCTTTCGATGTGGTCTCCTCTACATTGGAGAGACAGGACGCCAACTTGTGAAATGCTTCAGAGAACATCTCTGGCATGCACACACTAGACAACCCACTGCCCTGTGGTCAAACACTTTAACTCCCCCTCCCACTCTGCCAATGACATGCAAGTCCTGGGCCTCCTCCACTGCTAAACTCTAGCCTCCAACGCCTGGAGGAACAATGCCTCATCTTCCACCTTGGGACCTTCCAACCACACAGGATCAATGTGGATTTCACCAGTTTCCTCATTTCTTCTCCTCCCACCTTATCCGAGATCTAACCTTCCAACTGTACACTGTTCTCTTGACCTGTCCTACCTGTCCATCTTCCTTCCCATCTGTCTGCTCCACCCTCCACTCCGACCTATCACCATCATCCCACCTTCATCTACCTATCGCATCTTAGCTATCGTGCCCCCAGCCAAAACCCCCTTCCCATTTATCTGTCAGCTCCATTAGGCCACCCACTCATTCCTGATGAAGGGCTTATACCCGAAACGTCGATTCTCCTGCTCCTTGGATGCTGCCTGACCGGCTGTGCTTTTCCAGCACCACACTCTTCGACTCTGATCGCCAGCGTCAGCAGTCCTCACTTTCTCCAAGCTGATTACAACATATGAGAAGACATTGATTTGGGGAGAGATTTTGCCGCAATCTTTGTCACAGGTGTGATGTTTTTTGTAGTTTTAAGAAATGTTTGTTTCAGGAGTCAAAGTGATAGCAAAATTGATTGTGGCAGATATTAGTAACACTTCAAGCAGATAAGACAAAAAGCAACAGCCAACAGTTTTGGCAACACTGCACAGTACAGAGCTCTCAGAAAGTACATTTAGCAAAGGAATTGGATAAACTAAAGTAAGACAACTAAGCTGGAACACCAGCAGCAAAAGCTATAACTATTCAGAAGCAGCAATTTAAAAGTTAAAGGAATGTGTGCAGCTCAAAGGTGACAAGGTCAGCACTTCAGTGTCATGTAATGACTTCACTTAAAAGAATGGCACAGTGGCTCAGTGGTTAGCACTATTGCCTCATAGCACCAGAGGCCCAACTTCAGTTACAGCATTTGGGAGACTGTCTGATTGGAGTTTGCATGTTTTCCCTGTGTCTATGTGGGCTTCCTTCCAGAATCCAAACCTGTGCAGGTCAGGTGAATTGGCCGTGCTAAATTGCCCATGGTGTTAAGTACATTAGTCAGAGGGAAATGGGTTTGGGTGGGTTACTCTTCAGAGGGTCAGTGTGGACTTGTTTGGCTGAAGGGCCTGCGTCCACACTGCAGGGAACCTAATCAGAACAGCAAGAAAGAGTATTTTGTAAGTTTTTGATGATATGTAACTATTGTAAAGACAGTTCTCACCTACAGGGAGCAGAGTAGTGACGATAATGTATTTATCACTGAAAGAATAAATCATTAAAAGAAAAATTGTGAAGTATTACCATTTCTCCATGTGGATAGGTTCAGACCAAACTTTAGAGTTATCATAAATAGGCAGAACTGGAAACCAAAGCAGAAGGTGAAGGTTGGTTTGTGAGGGGCTGGAGAGAAAACCAAAAGGTTCCTGTTTTTTCATGCATTCCGGTTGAGTTGAGAGGGGAGTTGAAATGGTGCATAACACCATGACCTGCCATTTTTGATGATCTTGGTGATGCTGAATTTCACAGAAGCTGTTGCAGCTGGCTCTATGATTCATAGCATCATTCCCTCTGTTTGGCTAAGTAGATGAAGGCATGTCTTCCTGCTACTGATTCTCTGCTGCCCCCTCCTGTTATGGATGGCTTATAGAAATTCATGTGGGAATATGTCTAATACCTCTGCTGTAACTGAGCAGCTGGAGCATGGTGGAGATGGCGAGGGATGGATCATGGTTGGAACGTTTGAAAGGCGTGTGTGTGTCAGTTGAAGTGTGTGAATCCTGAGTGGTAGTGAGTAACACTGTATTAGTGAAGGGAGTTAGCGGTATTGTTGGTTTAGTGGGTAGGCAGTGTGTATGCAGATGGATTTGTTGAATTTGAACATATGTGGAGAGTCATTAAATGTTTTTTCAACACTGATGCTCGGTCTCAGGCCTGAATTTAAGCATTGAAAATTTTTGCCACCTGCTCCCCTCTTTTTCAAAGGACCCTGGCTTCAGGATATTCCAGCATCCCAGAAAAACATGGCTTTTCTTCTCCTGCTCTCCTTAGTTGTTAATGCCTCCAATGTCCCATCTGTGTACCTGGTGGCAACCTCTCTGTCTTGCTGTTCCAGCTCCTTGTTTAGATTTTCAACAGTAGCCTTCTGTTACCAATGCAGTTTCCTTTATGAAGAGGCCTTCTTTAAAAGATTTTAATAGCTTAACGCCCCATTTAATCCGCACCCTTAAGGCCCCCTCTTGATTGTGCACACAACCACATCTATCATACATTCCCATCACAAACACCATAAGGCAGCATAAATTTTACATGCTGCTTAATTCCATGACCATCAGCAGGTTCATAACCATTAACATCACTATCCTCTCCTCACCTACCAACCACCGCACTATCAAAGAATAGCGCTGATAATTACTAATGCTATACTTCTATATAACAGAAATCTGTATTAAAGCAAAATCTTGTGACTTGACTCATTTTAAAGCTCTAAGGAAATTTTATGATCCTACAAAATGAAATTAAAAATGTGCATAAATGTTATAACATTGCCCATTCTTAGCAGCTACAACTGTTCATAGCAATGAGATAACACTCACATGAAACAGGGCACTTCTATGGGCAGAATAGAACATCTTGTCAATGTGATCAGTTGTCTTCTGTAATTGCCTTTGTTGAACCTTAAAAGTAACTCTCATTTCATTTTTGTTTTGCAAGAAATAAGTATTAAAGATGTTATCAAATTTCTTCTGTGTTTTCTGACAGGTAAATATTACCAGAGCAGTGTGAAATTAATTCTACTCTGTTATTGCTTATGATGTGAATGAGGTTTTATCTCCATGAGCTTCACTTACTACATCAAAGAGGGATGCTTGCAGAAAGATTCAGCTTGTATTTTTTCATGTTAAATATATTTATGAAAGGTGGTTTTACAAAGGTTTGCAGAGTTGCAAGTTATCCTTGTCAAATTCATCATTTCTTACCGATTCAGGAATACTAATACTCCCTTTGCAAAAAAATGTTCCTGCAAATGTCCAATGAGCAGTAGTTTTTTTTTACCATAGATAGCAATGTCAGGTGTAAAGATAGAGGTCTATAGATCTGTCCCCACAAGGCCCATTTTTGAAGTATCATCCTGTCCACCAGGAATGATAATATTTCCTACATTAGAACACTAGCTGCACTTCAAAAAAAAATACTTAATTTGCTTTAAAGTGCTTTGGGACATCTTATGGTTGTGAAAATTGTGTACTTTGTAACTGAAAATTCTTTCTGCTTCTTACAGTATCTGTAATATGGTATGTGGGAAGGATACCTTTGTTTCTGGCTAAAAGTGGCTCATCATATTAGTTAAAGCAAAAAATTAGGAATTTTCCACTCAAACATGAAACTAGCATTAACAGTTTTCACATGCAATTAAAGAGTTTTATGCCTGTTTTAATACCCTGCTGCTTAATTGTTTTGCTTTAAGACATTCACCAGACATATTTAGGGGTTGGCAAAAGTGAGGACTGCAGATACTGGAGATCAGAGTCTAAATTAGAGTGGTGCTGGAAAAGCACAGCAGGTCAGGCAGCATCCGAGGAGCATGAAAATTGACGTTTCGGGAAAAGCCCTTCATCAGGAATGAAGGCATGGAGCCTCCACGGTGGAGAGATAAATGGGAGGGGGGTGGGGCTGGGAAGAAGTAGCAAAGAAGTGCAATAGGTGGATGGAGGTTGCAGTAAACGTGAGAGGTCAGAGGGG
>NC_057713.1:114511045-114592020 GCF_004010195.1 Chiloscyllium plagiosum | reverse complement strand
GCACTCTGGGCTTGGACTGATATCATTTCATCCGCACTAACAGTTCAATTCCCACAGAGGCTGGGATTACTATGAAGAATCCTCCTGCTCAACAATCACAATCACCTTCTCTAATGAGCGAGCACCCTCAGGTTCAACTCAGTAAGTTCAAGCCTTTACTCTGCCTGATATAAAAAAGCAAGATGCAGGAATTTACAACATTAGAGACATCCACGTCTTGATTTATGCTGTGTCGGTTGGTTCTGTTGGAATGAGGTCCAAGTCCTAATATTAGGTTGTTTTGAGCCTCGCCGTTCAGTCATTGTAACATTAACCTGTATCCACCCCCAACACAATGTTTTCCAATGCTGACGGTTTCAGTTTTTTTTTATCATGAATGCTGTTCAGTTTACTAAGCTGTTCATGACATTAATATTATGTGGCAACAGTTTAATATATTTTGTTATAAAGTTTATTCACATTAGCACTATATATCCAAAGCTTAATAAAATAAAGTTAAGGCTATGCAAGAACTATTAGGTGGAGACGATTATGTGATGAATAAACTATTACATTTTTGATTCAACAATGGTTGAATGGGCATATGCTTAAGCATTAATACACATTCATTATAATTGTATGAGGCAATAAATGTCCCCTGGACTGATTAAGTGCTGAAGTTACAGACTAACGTGTTCAATCAACTGTGAAAGCCATTTCTTGTGAAAGACATTTCTGATGAGGAAGCTATGGCTGTTATACTGTAGACATCCCAGAGCCTTGTTTTAATATAACAATGCTTGTAAGATCAAGGAAGTGCAAAAGTTTAATCAGTAGATGGTTTTTACGATATTGTAATGCTATATGGCCGTAGAAGACACTTTAAATGTAGCAACCAGATAATGCCAGTGGTCTGACTGCAGTCGCTGCTTTGACTCAGTCCACATTTCACAGATTAATTTGCTATCACGCATTCAATCCATGGAAAATTATGGATCACTGATCATTTACAGAGAAAACACAGCAATATTGGAGAGATGTGAGATTCAGTAGAAAGTAACAGTCTGAGTAGAAGAAGGATGATGTGTAGACATATAGCAGCAATTGTAACTATGTATGAATGGGTGAGAAACCTTATAATTGACTGATTCTGTTTCCTGGACTAAGCTGTGTCATTCCCACTCTGTATGTTGGACAGTATTTAATGGAGATGATGGGGTCTGTCTGCTAGATAATGATCTGGAAAGACCCCTGCAAAGCTGCTTTTAAGGAAGATCCATAAATTAAGTGCCTCTTCAACAGGCCCCTATCTCTGGGAGCGTGTAAGTAACCCATCATGCGATTAAATGTTCTGCAAGTTATCCTCCCCAATCACCCCTGCACTTAATTAAATGCTCCTTGTCAATAAAGTCATCATGAATCTCATGTGGCTTTTACAACAGGCCAGCATGCAAAGGTTCAATTGAAATCAAAATGTGTAGCTAGAATATATTAACAATGCTAAATTATGGTTTAATTTGGGAGAGACTAAGCCATCGGTGTCAAACCCCTCAGATAAACCCAACTGGACACACCAGAGTGGCCAGATAAGCCCAAATTAAGTTTGATTTTTCATTTATTGGGAGGACTCTCCCTCTCCTTCTTCACCAGGCTCTGTTTGGGAATCCTCCTTAATAGTCACCGCATGATATCCTTCCATTGGCTTACCAGCAGCAGGTTTAGCTTCCAAACCAACTTCCTCAGCACTGGGAAGGAGACCAATTTCAAATAGTAAAATTAAGGTCAGCAATTAAAAATGATGAAACCTCCTCAGGATTTCTGGCAGCATTATTCCATTCAGAGGGCAAGGTGGTCCAAGATCATAAATGGAGTTTAATCTTTGCATGCCTCATAGCTTTTATTTATAGAAACATAACATTACAAATGTAGATCTCCAAGCCCAATGGCTTTAGGTTCCAAAAGCTCATGTGTACAGGGGCACAAATAAATTCCAAGTTAATGCCAACAATTGTAACACAATTAACACTCAATTAATATACAAATAACATGTTTCATTTTGTCATTGATTCCATCATCTTACTAAAATCATTCTCTAATATTCCACCCTACATTTCCCTGTTATACTACATTCTATCTGTCAACATTTTTTGTCAGCCAAGTAGAAAATGCTCTTAAAGATAAACTAACACCAAGTTTCTAGGGTCTTACGAATGGCTGAACTTCAAATTATTCCTTCCAGAACTCCGGGGCAATTATTGTTTCAAATCAATATGTTTTTTATTGATTATTATTTTTAAAATTATTGTTGTTTTTGCCTTCATTAGATCAAACACATGCTATAACCTCCTTCGAGATAAAGAATTCTCTCACCTTCCTCCAAAATGCCTTATACATTGTATCTCCCATGTTGTGGGCCAAGCAAAGCTCCACATTTCTTGTCAAATTTGTTCCTTATGAATAGCACAGAATCACGGTCATTATATCATTGATACAGCTTCTGAATGAAAGCAGAAAGTACTCACCTATTCTTGAAGTATCTGCAGAGAGAGAACCAGAGTTAACAGTTCAGATCAATGCTCTTTTATCAAGCAAGGGGTTGTAATGAAAGGGAACATTGGGCAGGGTTTTTATTTACCTGACAGGCAGGGAGTGGACGAGTTGGATAGCTGTGAGGAACCCACAATGCATTATTCCCCTCAGGCCATCAAGTTTCTAATTCCACCTCATGTGAGTCACATCACTACTCAGTTCACCTTGCCCCATGAAGCCATCCTGGGAGATAGGAGGAAGTTGATTTTGAGTGGGAGGAAAAGAGTGTCAATCGTGGGGACAGGAAGAGGGATCAGTCAGAGAAGCAGACAACCTTGGTGGAGTAGATAAGGGCCTTGTGATAATGAGGGATGGGAAATGTAGCTCTGGATGTTTCAGAAAATTAGGGACTTTGGGGATCTGAAAATGGGGGTGGAAGGGATAGGCTAAAGACTTCATGGTGATTTGAAGGAATCGGTGGAAGTAAGGGTGGGGGGGAGGGAGGGAGCGGTGAGGGGTGCTGCTCCAGCAAGTGAACAAAGGCTGAGGGATGAATGTCATTAGAAAGTCCAATTGTAGAGACTTGTTAATCAAATATCTGAATCGACGCGATCCATCTAAAGGAATGTAATTTCTGAATCCTTCAATTATTTGTCATCATGAAGCTGCTAGGTTCCTCAATGGTCTTGAAAGATAGTTAAATTCAAAAACCTATATGACAATTCAGTTCAGTTTTAATATTATATTCAAAATTGCAACCCTCTGCTGGGATTGGATAGTTGGTTAAAGTTAGAACTACAAGTAGAATTACATTAGGTAAAAGATGTTTGAAACTTTAATACAACCTCCTCCCCTGACCCCAGCACACCCCCACCTGACTAACACCCACTGAGCCCATTGTTTCATCTCCATAGATACTGTCACCTGCTGAGCAACTTCAGTACTTTCCACTTATATTTCAGATTTTCAGCATCTGCCGTATCTTTCAACAAGGGAATTGTTTGGCAATGCTAAGCAGAAATGATTTTGCCAAAGAGTGAGAATGGACAGTAAACCTGGCAGTGACCAAGTTGTTTGTGGCTATAAACAATTAGCTCAATAACATTAGGTCACAAGATTTGAACTAGCTCCACCCACAATTTCTCGATGACTGTCTCTTGGAGGAGCTTGTCAGTTTGTTGTTAATTGGTCATTAGTTCTACAATCCATAGTCAAGTTCATAGACTTAGCTACTATCTCTCGAGAGATAACAATGGGTGCATCTGAATGATGTGGCCTATTGAGAAATTTGTTACAGAGTTGAGCGAGAAGTCCAGCAAGGCCGATCTCAATGTCAATGGGAGCAATGCACTACATCTTTTATAAATCTGCTAAACGGTGAAGCAATTTTCTCACTAGGCCATGGCAAGTTGCCAGTTAAAGGAAATTATTGCTTATTAAATGCCTGTTTTCGGACCAACTCATCGCATTAATATTCAGCTTGTTATCTTAAAAAAAGGTGCTCTGAACAATCTAGATATTGAGAATTCCTGACATGAAGGTGGCAGTGGGTGCCTGCTGACTTCAGCTTGCTGTTTGCTTCAAAGGAGCTCCACATTGGACTCCAGGCGCCAAGATCTCAGGGCTATACAATGCAGACTGGCCACATGCAGCCATGACCATGGACATTGGCATCTGATATGGCCAGTCTCTAAGAAGGCACATAAAACATTTTTGGTCCACCTGCAGAATGCCTCTGCTATACTTCAATGCGACACTTCGGGCTGCATTGGCATAATGCTGCAGCAAGAGCATTACACACACAAGGACATGCAACCAGGTTATGAGTTAGATCAAGGTGCATCTCTGGGCTTTTAGCTTTCCATCATAGTGCTCACTCACTCTCAGCCTATCCAGCATTGTGTTTTGCATTGGTTTTCTTACAACTTACCCCTCACTCAAAGATGCCATGCCCTGAGTGCTGCAGTTGCACTGAGCTGTTCAATGCAGACGCAGAGCTCATCTTTGTTGCTGGTAGTTCTTAGTCAAATCGAGGGAGATGGCCTCTGCTCAGAGCATCCACAGTAAGTCAAGGGCAGCCTCCAAAACCAGTCCCTGGAGTTTTACATGGTCAGTCAGACACTTGAAGCATTCAGAGTCAGGAAACTGTCCAGATAAGGGGTGAAGAGCTGAAAGTCAGGTCATCCACCAATGGCATTGACTCTTGCGGCAATACTGGGAGCTGTTTTCTTTCTGAAATTGCAAGAAAGGGAGGTGTTACGGGAGATGTAAGTGGAAAGCATCACTGTTATTTTGGTGCAGTTGGGTATGTGTCCCACATGAATGAGTCGGCAGGACAAGTGGATGCAGGGTTAGTGCTGTGGTAGGATGGAGTGGGTGAGGGTGACTGGGGAGGATGGTGAAAGTGGTAGAACATGAATCTTGATAGGAGGTGGGTACAGTATCAGAGATAGAATGAGAGTGAGATACCAGACAGAAAATAGTGGCGATTTCACTGGCGGAGTAGCGAAGGTAATTGAACTTCTTTCAGTGCTGGGTATTCCTCAAGACTGCTGAAACTGATTTACCCAATGACAACCTTAGACAGAGATAGCATGGTCCGGTGCTATGGCCTTCCCTAAGGTTTTGAGACAAGAAGAAATACCACCTGTGCACTAACCCATCCAGGAGGGACTCCAACAAAGCAGGCCATCAACTTTGGCTGCCATAACCAAGGCAAATATCAGGAACCTTGCAAGGTAGCTTCTGATGAACCATGTTTCATCAACTACATAATGGCTTTTTAAAGTTGGCGCCGCTGAAGGGGATGCTGGTCAATTCCAGGCATCGGTGAGTCGTTCCAGATTTAGTGCATAGTAAGATGGGGCTAGAATTGGACAAGAGGGATATCACAGGGGCTTGCTAAGTAGTTTAGGCACATTTGGTAAGATATGACAAGAAATCTCATTATGCCTTGCAGCAGAAAACTATCCAAAAGACCTGACCCAACTGGCACTTAGCCAAGAAAGTATAAGATTCAGCCTAAAGTCTCTTACCTAGTGATGATGTCATTAAGATAATGCAACCTGCTATCTTAGTGACATGCAATAAACTAATTATTGATACATAAGTACACACCTCTTCTCCCAAAGACTTATCACTAGTTAATCTTTCACCATGTCACGTTAGTAATCCGCATAAACTAGTAATACAAGAACGGTTGGTGGCAACAAATGTGCCCAAAGAAATAACTCAACTAGGTGCTAACTGCAGCATCTCTTGTGACAGCCAGCATAGCATATCCATCTATACCTATTATAGTCCCAGTTTTCCTATTCCTCTGGAAACACAACTCCTCCCAAGACTGAAAATACAAATTCAACAAAGTGTGCACATCTGCTGTGTCATTTGTTTTGAGAATTATGTTTAAACAAATTGCTCAGTTAGTGCTGATCTTCCTTTTACTTGTAACATTTTTGGTAATCATCCAAGCCTTTAGATTTTCAATTTCCTTTGTGGGAAAATAGAATAAGAGTTAAGCAATGTATCTGTGTTTTACTGTGGATCATAGATTAAGCTTTGCTTGACTGATTGAAAAGCTAGTTTGTCAGATTAGTAAACTATCCGCAATGCCGGAATCAGAGGTGCAGAGGCCTGAGTTTCAAATGGAAACATAAATGATGTGTGTGAGCCACAAACACGATGGTGCACCTAAAGGTCCAAAACTGAAGCTATTATTAACAATTGAGCCTCATTTACATACATGAGGGTGGTAGGGTAGCTCAGTGGTTCTGCTGCCTCAGAATGCCAGGGTCCCGAGTTCAATTCTACCCTCGGCTGACTGTCTGTATGGAGTTTGCATGTTCTCCCCGTGTCTGTGTAGTTTTCTGCTGGGTGCTCTGGACTCCTCCTACAGTCTGAAGATGTGAAGGCTAAGGAAATTAACCATGGGAAATGCGGGATTGCAGGGATAGAGTGGGAGGAATTGGGGTTTGGGTGCGGTGCTCTTCGGAAAGTTCTTGAAGACTCAGTGTGTCTCTTTCCACACTGCATGGGTTCTATTAATATCCCTGAGCCCCACAAAAACTGACCAGATCAATTTTTTGTTTGGTGGGTGGGACCAGGAATTTGGAGGCTGGAGCCTGCGAGAATTGTTCCCAGTCGTGGTTTGAATGGATGTGGGCTGGGGAAAGGAAGCGCTCTGTCCACAATGTGGGAAGGAGATCTATCCACAATTGGGTGTGAAGGTAGTTTGGTGAGGGTCAGAAACAGTGGAGGCACAAAACCTTCTGCAGAGCCAGGCTACAACCAGTGCAGTTATCTGCTGAGGGCCTTCTGGCCAATGGTCCAGCTCTCAGCAGAAGTTGTCCAGCAGGTAAGTGTACTGAATGGAATTAGGTCAGTCAGCTGGATCTCAGAGAATATGAGTTCCCTGATTGGGGCTGTGAATCTGCTCTGATCAGGGAGCCCTGGCTGACGGATAAAAAGGGGATTATCAGAGATTCCGGCACTGTGAGAGCTAACTCTGAAGAGGCAGGATTAAAGTCAAGGTGTGAACAAAGGGTAACTTGGTGACAGGATACCAGCCTCTGCAGAGTTACTTCAGTAATCTCTCACTGTTCACTGTTCTGAGGAAGGGTAACAAATGTTAACTCTTCTTTCTCTCTACAGATGCTCCCAGACTTGCTGAGGTTTTCCAGCAATTTTTGTTTTTATTTCTCACTGCCCCACTGTTCAGGCTTCATCTTAAATTGCAGATCAAATCCTGATGACAGCATCATATTTTTTTAAATTTGAATTGCCAAGAAGAAAGCTCCTCTTTTCTCCCTGGAGCATTTTAGGCTGAGGGGTGACATTATACAGGTTTATAAATTCATGAGGGGCCTGGATAGGGTAAATAGACAAAGTCTTTTCCTTGAGGTGGGGAATCCAGAACTAGAGGGCATAGGTTTACGCTGAAAGGGGAAAGATATAAAAGGGACCTAAGGGGCAACTTTTTCATGTAAAGGGTGGAGCATGTATGAAATGAGCTGCCAGAGCAAGTGGTGGAGGCTAGTACAACATTTAAAAGGCATCTGGATGGATATATGAATAGGAGGGGTTGAGAGGGATATGGACCAAGTGCTGGCAAGTGGGACTAGATTAGGTTAGGATAACTGGTCAGCATGGATGAGTTGGACCGAAGGGTCTGTTTCTGTGCTGTACATCTCTACGACTGTATGACTCTATGATATGTTTCTTACTTGCCTGCTCAAAGATTAGGATTAGAATTATAAATAGAATTAGCTTTATTGTCAAGTACTCAAATGAGTGCAGTCAAAAGTGTATAAGTCGCTGCTTATGGCACCATCTTAGGTACAAAGGTCCCTAGCTACAGCTTCATTACTTATAGTTCTTAGAAAAATAGAGAAGTCACATTATTAAGGCACATTGCTTGATCTTTCTTTGGCACTTGGATACTGTGGGAATGCAGTGGGATCAGAGGAAATTGGCTTAATTTTAACTTCCTGACACCTGGAATATCTCAGGCAGAGAAAACTGGGGCTTAGGTCTCAGCTGTATTCTATGCTGCCTGACCATTGCCATCATTGCACTGGTTAACCATTGGGAAATAACTGCTTCTGCTTTGAATGATCTCCCGGTCAAACAGGGATCAAATATGGATCTGGATGTTTGATATTTACCCATCAGAGTGTCCCTCCTGGATTAGTGGTGCTGGAAGAGCACAGCAGTTCAGGCAGCATCCAAGGAGCTTCGAAATCGACGTTTCGGGCAAAAGTCCTTCCTGATGAAGGGCTTTTGCCCGAAACGTTGATTTCGCTGCTCCTTGGATGCTGCCTGAACTGCTGTGCTCTTCCAGCACCACTAATCCAGAATCTGGTTTCCAGCATCTGCAGTCATTGTTTTTATCAGAGTGTCCCTCCTGCCTTCTCTGAAAATTCATCCATGAGCTTTAATAAGCAATAGGGCTTTTTTTTTTTTAAAAAAAGTGCTTTGCTAATTTTGCTGATTTATATTTCAGTTGAAAACAGAGTAACATAGAAAAATGTGAAAAAGAAACATTCTCTTATTATAAAATTGAACAAAATTTTATTTGTTTTTCAAAATAGTTTGAAGCACTGATCTCTGCTTTCATTGTTGCTAAACAATTAATGGACAAAAATTCTGTTTGGTTTACAAATATAAAAATATTTTCCAAAACATCTCAGTTTAATTTTTAATTCACAAGACAGAAAAGAGTTGTGAAATTTGTTCAGAATGATTATAGGCTTTATCATGTGTTTGGAGTCCAATGCCGTTTTATCTCCCAAAGTAATGTTGCTGGTTTTGATGCAACTTTCTTTTGGGAGCACTTTATTTACAGCCTGACCTACAGACACATTATCTTCACCCTGGCTTTTTAACTTTGACTCCTGAGATTCCAGTTTTCTCTACTTAATCATGTGATCCTGACAATTACGACATCATTATGTTTGCTTCTGATGTTAATCTCATGATGTATATCTTCCCCCACCACCCACTCCCAAAGTTTTTGTCGACATTGTGTTTACATTCTAAACATCTCCCCCAAAAACCTCAAGCATCAAAGGGTTTCTTTGTATGGTACTTTGACCAATCTTCCTCATCTGGTTTTGATTGTATTCTGAGGTTGAGGATGATCAGCTCTCTTCCTTCTGTTAATGGGAGTATTCCTCTCCTGGGAGGTTGTAAAACTTCATTCGTTCTTTTATTCTGACAAATGATTCCAAGTTTCTATTTTTTTTTAAGAGTCAATAGAGATGTGCAGCTTGGAAACAGACCCTTCGGTTTAATTCATCCATGCTGACCAGATATCCTAAATAAATCTAGTCTCATTTGCCAGCATATCCATCTAAACCCTTCCTATTCACATACCAATCCAGATGTCTTTTAAATGTTGTAATTGTACCAGCTTTCGTCACTTCCTCTGGCAGCTCATTTCATACACTCACCACTCTCTGCATGAAAACGTTGCCCCTTAGGTCCCTTTTTAAATCTTTCTGCTCTCACCTTTAACCTATGCCCTCTAATTCTAGACTTCGCCAACCCAAGGAAAAGACGTTGTCTATTTATCCTATTCATGCCACTCATGATTTTATAAACCTCTATAAGGTTACCCTTTAGCCTCCAACACTCCAGGGAAAGCATCTCCAGCCTATTCATCCTATCCCCATAATTCAAACCCTCCAACCCCAACAACATGTGTAAATCTTTTCTGTACCCTTTCAAGTTTCACAATGTCTTTCCTGTTAGGAAGGAGATCAGAATTGCAGACAATATTCCAAAAGTGGCCTAACCAATGTCCTGTACAGCTGCAACATGACCTCCCAACACCTATACTCAATGCTCTGACTAATAAAGGAAAGCATACCAAATACCTTCTTCACTATCCTATCGACTTGAAACTCCACTTTCAAGGAGCTATGAACCTGCACTCCAAGGTGTCTTTGTTCAGCAACACTCCCCAGGACCTTATCATTAAGTGTATAAGTCCTGCCCTGACTTGACTTATCAAAATGCAGCACCTCACATTCATCTAAATTAAACTCTATCTGCCACTCTCAGCCAATTGGCCAATCTGATCAAGATCCTGCTGTACTCATCGCTGTCCACTGCACCTCTAATTTTGATGTATTTTAAAAACTTACTAACTATACTTCCTATGTTCACATCCAAATCATTTGTATAAATGACAAATAGCAGTGGACCCAGCACTGATCTTTGTGGCACACCACTGGTCTCAGGACTCGAGTCTGAAAGGCAACCCTCCAACTCTTCCCTCTGTCTTCTACCTTCGAGCCAGTTCTGCATCCAAAAGGCTAGTTCTCCTTGTATTCCATGTGATCTAACCTTGCTAACCGGTCTACTATGAAGAACCTTGTTGAATGCCTTACTGAAGTCCATATAGATCACATCCACCACTCTGCCCTCATCAATACATTTTGTTACTTCTTCAAAAAACTCAATCAAGTTTGTAAGACATAATTTCCCATGCATAAAGCCATTTTGACTATCCCCAATCAGTCCTTGCCTGTCCAAATACATGTAAATCCTGTCCCTCAGGGTTCTCTCCAACAAATTGCCCACCACTGACATCAGGCTCACTGATCTATAGTTCCCTGGCTTTTCCTTACCACCTTTCTTAAACTGTGACTCCACGGTAGCCAACCTGAAGTCTTCCAGGATCTCACCCATGACTATCGATGATACAACTATCTCAGCAAGAGGCCCAGCAATCATTTCTCTAGCTTCCTACAGAGTTCTGAGGGTACAACTAATCAGGGCCTGGGGATTTATCCACCTTAATGCGTTTTAAGACATCCAGCACCTTCTCTTATGTAATATGGACATTTTTCAAGATGTCACCATCTATTTCACCACATTTTATATCTTCCATGTCCTCTTCCACCGTAAACATTAATGCAAAATATTCATTTAGTAGCTCCCCCATCTCCTGTAGTTCCACAAATAGGCTGCCTTGCTGATCTTTGAGGGGCTCTGTTCTCTCCCTGGTTGCCCTTTTGTCCTTACTGTATTTACAAAATCCCTTTTGGATTCTGCTTAACCCTATTTGCTAAAGCTACCTTATGTCCTCTTTTTGCCCTCCAGATTTCCCTTTTATGTATATTCCTACTGTCCTTATACTCTTCTAAGAATTCACTCGATCTCTGCTGTCTATCGCTGATATATGTTTCCTCCTTTCTCTGACCAAAAACATTAGCCAACCTGCAGTTTTCAAGGTGTCCAGCATTCCTACACCTACCAGCCTTGCCTTTCACCCTAACAGGAACACACGGTCTCTAGACTCTCGTTATCTCATTTTTGAAGACTTCCCATGTTTCAGCCATGCCTTTACCTGCAAAAATCCACACTCAATCAACTTTTGAAAGTTCCTGCCTAATACCATCAAAATTGGCCTTCCTCCAATTTAGAACTTTAACTTTTAGATCCTGTCTCTCCTTTTCCATCTCTATTTTAAAACTAAGAGAATTGTGGTTGCTGGCCCCAAACTGCTCCCCCACTGACACCTCAGTCACTTGCCCTGCCTTATTTCATAAGAGTAGGTCAAGGTTTGCACCTTCTCTGGTAGGGACATCCACATACTAACTCAGAAAATTTTCTTGTACGCACTTACAAATTCTTCTCCATCTAAACCCTTAACACTATGGCAGTACCAGTATATGTTTGGAAAGCTAAAATCCCCTACCAATACCCTATCATTCTTACAGATAACTGAGATCTCTTTCATTTTCCCACTGTCTTTTGGAGTGGCTGAGGGCATCTATAGCACAATCCAAATTAGGTGATTATCCCTTTCTTATTTCTCAGTTCCACTCATATAACTTCCTTGGACATAGTCCCAGGAATATCCTCCCTAATTACAACCGTAATGTTATCCCTTATCAAAAATGCCACTCCCCTCCTCACTTGCCACCCTTTCTATCCTTCCTATAGCATTTGTATTCTTAAACATTAAGCTGACAATCCTATCCGTCCCTGAACCAAGTCTCTGTAAGTGCTATGATATCCCAGTACCATGTTCCTAACTATGCCCTGAGTGCATCTGCATTCCCTGTTAGGCTTCTTGCATTGAAATAAATGCAGTTTCATTTATCTCATTCTCTGCTTTGTTCTTGCATGCCCTGACTGTATGACTCTCTCCTTTTCCCAACTGTACCAGTCTCAGATTGATCTCTTTCCTCGCTATCCCCCTGAGTCCCAATCCCCTCCTTATGATTTTAAATCCTCCTAAGCAGCTCTAGCAAATCTCCCTGCCAGTATATTAGTCCTCTTCCAAAGCAGTGCTATCTGCCCTTCTTGTAAAGGTCACTTCTACCCCAAAAGACATTCCTATGATCTAAAAATGTGAATCCTTCTCCAATGCACCAGCTCCTCAGCCATGCATTCATCTGCTCTATCCTCCTATTCCTACCCACACTATCAATGACACAAATATCTCAGCAAGGGGCCAACATTCACTTCCTCAGCTTCCCACTGAGTTCTAGGGTAAACCTGATCGGGTACCCACCCAAACCCATTCCCCTACTCTATAATTACTCCTGACAATTACTAATACTATGGACAATTCACCTAACCTGCACATCTTTGGATTGTGGGAGGAAACCGGAACACTTGGAGTAAACCCATGCAGACACAGGGAGAATGTGCAAACTCCACGCAGACAGCCGCCTGAGGCTGAAATCAAACCCGGATCCCTGGTGCTGTGAGGCAGCACTGCTAACCACTGAGCAACCATGCTGTCCATGCTATTTGGGGTTATAGTCTTATTTTTATTTTAAAAATATACTTTATTCATAAAATATATTTACATACATATGTAGTCACTAAAGCAGTCCAATTCTGTACATGAAGAAAACAAACATTAGAGTCTGACTCTTTCCAACAAACAAACCAAAGGCATCTCTTACTCGCACAAGATTATATTGATATACATTTGAGGCACCAGGACAGTCCGATAACTGAACTGGCCCCCATTTACTTCAGCAGAAAGACCTCAGATGGTGGTCTTGCCCAATGCATCTTGCTGACATCGGCCCCAAGCTTTTGTGTGCCTTTTAGCACAGAGTCCTGGACCTTGAAATGTGCCAGTCTGCAACACTCAGTTGAGGAGAAAGTGAGGTCTGCAGATGCTGGAGATCAGAGTTGGAAATGTGTTGCTGGAAAAGCGCAGCAGGTCAGGCAGCATCCAGGGAGCAGGAGAATCGACGTTTCGGGCATAAGCATTCCTGAAGAAGGGCTTATGCCCGAAACGTCGATTCTCCTGTTCCCTGGATGCTGCCTGACCTGCTGCGCTTTTCCAGCAACACATTTCCAACACTCAGTTGAGGTCAACTCCTTGCTTTGGAAAACCAACAAGTTTCAGGAAGACCAAAGAACATCTTTCACCAAGTTGATGGTCCTCCAGGCGCAGTCGATGTTTGTCTCAGTTTGCATCCCAGGGAACAGATTGTGGAGCACAGAATCCTGCGTCATGGTTGTGGTCATTCTCGGTGATATTAGGTTTCAGACAGGGGTGAAGTTATGTTCTTATTCTCACACATCAGTAATTTCAAAGGTGATAACCAATTCTATATTGATGATTGGTAACAAATTGTGCTGGATTCAAATCCCTGTTTTTCTTCAGTAAGAGTTTAGTTGTTCAAACACCTTTACAGCTTTTCCATTTTCAACTACCATTTGAAAACTGTGGACCTATCTTTAATACTATCATATCCAGAATCCGATACATTGAGTAGATTCCCTCGAGTCATTTTACCACCACCTCTGCTGAGATATTGTGCAGATGGCTGACTTAAATCCAGCTTGATTACAGCGTCATCCCTTTTAACTCAAATAAGTCTATTCCCAGATTCTCCCATGATAATATGACAATAATAGTAATTCTTTCTTCACTTTTCAGCACAAAAATTGTCGTTAGCAATTGATTCTTGTTGAAATGAGTGGTTCCTGATCACTAGACTGATTGTTGTACCCTCACAGGACACTTTGAAATTTCCAAACATTTTTTTTTAGATTACATTACAGTGTGGAAACAGGCCCTTCAGCCCAACAAGTCCACACCGACCCGCCGAAGCGCAACCCACCCATATCCCTACATTTACCCCTTACCTAACACTACGGGCAATTTAGCATGGCCAATTCACCTGACCGGCACATCTTTGGACTGTGGGAGGAAACCGGAGCACCCGGAGGAAACCCACGCAGACACGGGGAGAACTTGCAAACTCCACGCAGTCAGTCGCTTGAGGCGGGAATTGAACCCGGGTCTCTGGCGCTGTGAGGCAGCAGTGCTAACCACTGTGCCACTGTGCCACCTCAACATTCTTGTTGAGTTCTCTAAAGAACCTTAATTTCTTTTTGACCCTATCCTGGCTCTCTGAAGCAATCAGCTTCTTATTAATGGTGTGCTGAATCTGTGTTCATTGTTCCTTGGAGCCCATCTTCAATCTGTGCAAGCAATCTTTATTCTCAATCTGTCTGCAAATCCATGCTGGTGTATATAAATTCTATGCCTGATTTGTCAATGAGGTTGGACACTTGCATTCACCCCCGTGGTTGTTTACTGGTGACCCCAACAGATTCACTTCCTCTGTCATGCTGCTTTAGGATTGCTACTTGCTTAGCATGATCTTTGTCATTGAAACCAATGATTCTTCTTTAGAAAGTGTAGAATTGAAATTTTCTTCTTGAACTTGTGTTGTCTCATCATCTAACATCAATTCAAATCTGCCATAATGAGTTGTTCACCAGACTGTGTTGAACTGCCTGAACAGCTTCAATAAAAGTTTTATCAATGAGCTGAAATAGGACTTAGCACTCATTTATGTATTCGTCATTTGCTCACCAATCCTTGCTGGTGTTTATCATCTAAACTTTCTTTAATATTAATTGAAGTGGAAAACATTTCTGTCAAACTGATATTGTTGCAGATTTCTAACCTGTTAACAATATGAAAATAAGTATTTAGTACAAACATGAGGAATCTCAATGGATTTTGTCTTTGTTTTGGATTTTGCCATGAATTTAGCAAGTCAAAGTTTTGTTTCAACAATGAACATCTCCTTCACCTTTTGTTCAATGACTGACTATTCCTTAACCAGATGTTCTAAGACTGGCATTCCATTGCACAATGATAGCATAGTTGACTATTAGATTAGATTAGATTACTTACAGTGTGGAAACAGGCCCTTCGGCCCAACAAGTCCATACCGCCCCGCCGAAGCGCAACCCACCCATACCCCTACATTTACCCCTTACCTAACACTACGGGCAATTTAGCATGGCCAATTCACCTGACCTGCACATCTTTGGACTGTGGGAGGAAACCGGAGCACCCGGAGGAAACCCACGCAGACACGGGGAGAATGTGCAAACTCCACACAGTCAGTCGCCTGAGGCGGGTCAACTTCATTGCTGACTGTAAATTGTTTGAATGATCTTGAGGTGAAGGCAAACATTCGCACCCAAGAGTGAGAATTCTTGATTTGAAGCATTTATACATTCACCACTCAGTGACACGAGAGCCCTTGTGTTGCAAGTTGGTTGTAGCATGTCTTTAATCATGTCTTATATATCTTCTGTATCATGTGGTCACATAGTTATCTATTATAACCTTTTTCTTTACCCATAATATGCAATCTAACAATATGATAACATCTCTTTGTCTTTCTTATCTATTGGTTCGTTTCGTGAATTTCTCGTAGGATTTCTATTACCCTCCCATGTGAATTCCCTTTCTGTTGCAGGCTGCTCTACCTCATTAACATATTTGTCTCTTTGTTTCCATTTGTCTCTTTGTTACTCTATAACTGTGTTTTAATCCTGTATATCTTCTAGATGTAATATATTATTTTACAAAGTTGACCTTTTGAAATAAATGGGTACTGATATGAAGTTTCCTTGCTCCAGCCATGACACTGACTCTTGATATCTGTTGTCTGACTATTCTCAGTAGGAGCTTCACCTTAAACCTTACAAGCTGAATAGATTCTGCTGACATCCTGTGATAAGTTGATCCCATCCTTCTAGGAGTATTTTGCATTGCTTTCAGACTTCTACTTCACCCACCATTTGAAAGGCTTTCTCAAAGTCAAATCGTCTTCAGATTATAATTAGACTGTGAAAGACTCATCAATAATTTCAACAACAATTCTAGCCTTCTATGAATCCTGATTTCAAAACTCCATTGCCACATCTCTCCACTAATCTGTAGAGATCATTATCTGAAATTATCCAAAGATCCCCCTGGATGCTGAACTCTTCTATTAGATCTTGTTCTTTGAAGTTTAGTTGTTCTCTAATAAAAATAATTGTCAAAAACTTATAGAACTTCAATAAAGCTTCCACATCTTCTTTTGTGTCTTGGTAGCCTGTAACATAATTGGCAATCATCCCAATTGAATGCAAAAGTGTGTTTCTTTGTTCAGCTTTAGAAATAGCTTCTAATTTGGCACAAACTCTGTATGTTAAGAGTTGTTCTATCCACCATGTCCAATTCTGTGCTTCATTTGGACCAGGTCTGAAATTAAACTTTCCATGCAATATTATTCCTGCTGTGATTTCTTCTTAATGTGATTACTTATTTGCCTTGCTTTAAAGCCTTTTTAAATTCTGGTTCACTTCACTGCTGTATTGCATGTTCATGTTTACTGGTAAATTGGAAGATTTCCACTAGTAACAGCCAACTCATTGGTTCCTGTATTCCTTAAGGGTTTACTGATTGAATCCCATTGGCTGTGGCTTTAAAGCTAAATTTTATTCTCCCAATCTTCTTCCCTGGATGAATCATGACATTATGGAAGTGTACATAATCTCTGCTCTCAGATGCCATGAATTACCTTTTACTTTTAATGATGGTCCTCCAGGAGCTTACAAATCATGGACAATGGCAGTAATTAAAATTGATTACACCATTTATGTTGATCTTAAATTACCAATACATCCATTCCTGTTTAACAAAAACAGAAGATGCTAAAGAAAGCCATCACCTCTAGCAATAAATTTGTAGAGGTAATCAAAATGGATTGAAAACAGGTTAGGAATGGAGATATTTTTGTTGATAACCAGTATGGTGTTGGGGTGGGCAGGGAAAGGTGTGAGTCAAACAGATAGAGTCTCTGCCCAGACAGAGAGAGGGAAAAAAAGGAGAAGCAGACAAAGGGATTACTGATGATAGACCAGGAGAGAGAAAAATGCTGAACTGTTTCTAATAGGAAGTGTGGATAATTGAAAATGGGTTGGCTACACTGGAAGCAACTCATACAGAACAGGACTTGAGTGTATGTGGGATGACTAACAAACATAAAAGAAAATATTCACACACTGAAATCATTAAATATCCTGACAGCTGTAAGGTACCAGGCACTAGAACATAGGAACTAGCAGCAGGATTGCACTATTCAGGCCCTCGAGCCTGCTTCGCCATTCAATACAATCACGGCTGATCTCATCTTAGCCACAACTCCTCTTTCCTGCCCACTCTTCATAACCTGAAGATGAGGTATTGTTCCTCCAGCTCGTGCTCAGCTTCACTGAGGAACCGCAGCAGGCCTGTAACAGAAAGGTTGACATGGGAACATAGTGGTGTGTTTAAAACAGCAGGAAGCTCACAGGCATCTTTACAAATAGAATGTAGGTGTTCTGCAAAGTGGCCATCCAATCTATGTTTCATCTCCCCATTGTAAATGCATCCACATTGTGAACAATGAATGCTGTACACTAGATTGAGTGAAGAGCAGGTAAATCGCTGCTTCACCCAGAAGGTGCATCTGGGACTTTCAGTAGTGAGCAGGGAGGAGGCAAATTGACAATTTTTGCACCTTCTACATTGCATGGGAAAGTAATATGTTGGCGGGAAGACGTGACGGAATTGGGAGGAGGAGTGGATCTGGGTATCCTGGAAGGAACAGTCCCTGCCATAGGAAACAGGAAATATGTGTCTGATGGCAGCATCCTGGTAGAGGTGGAGGAAATGGTGGCTTTAGATGTGAAAGCCAATGGGAGCTACAGTCATTGTGGAATGTAAAGGTTGAAAGCAGAAGTGCAGGAGATCAGTTGGACACTACTAAGGTCCATGTCAACCATGGTGGTGGGAATTCTTGGTTGAGGAGAAAAGCTGGACATGTCTGAGGAATCCCTCAGGAAGGTGGCACCAGAGGAGTCAGTAATATCAGATGCAACAAAGATGGAGAAACTAGGAGAATAGAATGGGGTCCTCACAAGAAACAATACATAAAAATGAAAAATGTGAAATGACTGGACTAACTGATGGATGTAATGTTGACATTAATAGCATTGGACAAGCAATACTAGAAAGGGAGATAAGGACAAGAAATGTGATAAAAACTGGAAAGGTAGCTAAAAGAAATGTAGAAAAGAAGGTAATATCAACGTTTATTAAGTTGATAATACTTATCAGAAGAATGGCCATAAGATTTCATGCAGACGATAATAATCACTCCAAGAAAGAAACCATAGGCATGCCAATATTGATACAATCAATCAGTGTGTCCATGCATCAAAGGTTGACTTGTGAATTATAAGAGATTATTAGGATACTGCAGAACCATATCAGAAATAAACAATTTGGATTCGAGGAAATAGAGATTTGAGAGAAGTAATTGGCATTCTAAGATTAAAGAGTGAATCTAATTTAGGGTTTGAACAAGATGTATATTGTTGTTTCATAGATTTTGGAAAAAAAAACATTCAATTGGATTGATTGGATAATGTTCCTGACAGTAGTGAGATGCATTCAAACAGACGGGTCAGATAGCCAACTCACAAGAAATCTGCACATAAGGCAAACAGCAACTGTGAAAGTAGCAAATGGGGAATTGGAGCCATTGTGTAACTGAAAGACAAGCATGTTGTTATTGGGGAGTGAATGTGAGCAAGAGTTAGATTTGCAGATGACAATGTACCTGGAAGAAACCGAGAAAAAGAATTCACACAAGCTAACAGATATATCAGTATGAACTGATGTGAACTTCTGAATGGCAAAATAACATATTTCACAATCACCAAGAATTATTTGTATATTTGTAGAAGATAAAGAACTCGAGCAAGTACATAAGTATAATCGTCGCAAAGGGGTTCTTGTTCTGAAGTCAGTATTGGGTTTATGACCCGGCTGTCATCAAACAAATAAAAGGCAAAAGAAATAAAGAATTGCACACATACCTTGGTTCAGTCTTCACACAAAGGGACACAAATAACCCCTCAGAAATGTTACGGAACCAGGGTCTAGTGAGAGGGTGGAATTGAAGGAAATAGTTTTTGGGAAAAAATGGTGCTGGGAAAATTAATGGGGTTAAAGGCTGACAAATTATCATGGCCTTGTAATTACAGAGTATGAACAGAAGTGGAAATATTGGACGCATTGATGATGAATCTTTCAAAATTCAATGGACTTTAGAACAGTTCCTATGGATTGGACAGTGGCAAATGTAACTCCACTATATAGAAAGGGAGGAAGAGAAAAACATTGAGAGTTACAGACCAGGTATTTGAACATCAATAGTATTAAAACTGCTGGTGAAATCTGTTATAAAAAATATGATAACAGAACATGTGGAAAGCATTACGGAGACTGGACAAAACCAGTATCACTTTATGAAGGGCAAGTTATGCTTTACAAAAGTGCTGGAGTTTTTTGAGTATGTACCTAATATAATAAATACAGAAGAATTAGCAGATGGGATTTTTTTTTATCTTTAGTAAGCTTTTTATAAGTTCCATCATGACAGGTCAGCAGGCAAAGCATTGGCACAAGAAGTAGAGGGTAATATTATCAGGGATCAAGGATTAATTGACAGGCATGGCACAAAGAGTGAGAATAAATGTGTCTTTTTGAATGTACAAGACATTGGTTAGGCCACTTTTGGAATATTGTGTGCAATTCTAGTCTCCTTCCTATTGGAAAGATGTTGTGAAACTTGAAAGGGTTCAGAAAAGATTTACAATGATGTTGCCAGGGTTGGAGGATTTGAGCTATAGAGAGAGGCTGAACAGGCTGGGGCTGTTTTCCCTGGAGTAGCTGAGGGGTGACCTTATAGAGATTTATAAAATCATGAGGGGCAAGGATAAGATAAATGGACAAAGTCTTTTCCCTGGGTTCAGGGAGTCCAGAACTAGAGGGCACAGGTTTAGGATGAGAGGGGAAAGATATAAGAGAGACCTAAGAGGCAGCTTTTTCACTCAGAGGGTGGTACGTGTATGGAATGAGTTGCCAGAGGAAGTGGTGAAAGCTGGTACAATTGCAACATTTAAAAGGCATCTGGATGGGTATATGAATAGGAAGGGTTTGGAGGGATGTGGGCCAGGTGCTGGCAGGTGGGACTAAATTGTGTTGGGATATCTGGTTGGCATGGACAAGTTGGACTGAAGGGTGTATTTCCATGCTGTACATTTCTATGACTCTATGACTCTATGACAGGCAGTGTTGGTGTACTTCAAGGATTAGTGCTTGGGCTTCAACTATTCAGGATATATAGTAGAGATCTAGCTGAGGGAACCAAATGCAACATATCCAAGTTTTAATGATGACATAAAACTGGCTGAGATTGTGTGGTGTGAGGAGAAGGCAAAGAGTCATCAAGGTAGTTTCGGAAGTTGAATGAGTTCGCAAACACATTGTAGATGCAGAGTCGAAAAGCATAGCACTGAAAAAGCACAGCAGGTCACGCAGCACCCAGGGAGCAGCAGAGTTGGCGTTTTGGACATAAACCCTTCATCATGAATGTGGAGGAGGAAGGGGGAATGAGAGATACATAGGGTGGTAGGGGTGGAGCTGGGGCTGTGGAAAAGGCAGTTGGGAAGACATTTTTTCCACTAGTTTCCATATCTCCCCATCCCCCCCACATCATCTCAAGTCCAACCTTCCAACACTGCCCTTTTGACCTGTCCTACGTGTCCATCTTCCTTCCCATCAATCCACTCCACCCTACCCACCAACCTATCACAATTCACTCCCACCTGCATTGTAGCTGCAGGTTAATGTGGCTAAATATGAAGTTATGCAGTTCAGTGTGAAAAGCATAAAGGAAGAGTATTATTTAAATGGTGGTATATTGGGAAGCATGGATATAAAAAGTGAATTGCTTGTCCTTATAAACCAGTCAATGGAAGTACACAGGCAAGTGCAGTAAGCAATTAGGAAGGCAAATGGTACATTGGCCTTCACTACAAAAGGATTTTAGTTCAGAAGTAGAAGTGATTTAACACAATTATATAGAGGAGTTTGATGAGATGAGACTATAGTGTTCAGTTTTGGTCTCCCTACCCAAGAAAGGATATACCTGCCATAGAGGGAGTGCAGCGGAGGTTCACTAGGCTGCTACCAGGGATGGAAGGACTGCTCTTTGAGGAGGTATCGGCTCACCTGGGCCTGTATCCATTCGAGATTAGAAAGATAAGAGGTGATCTGATTGAAATGTGTAAAACTCTAACAGGGCTTGACAGCCTTGATGCAGGGAGGAAGATTTCCTTGGTTGCAAAATCTAGAACCAAGTGTCATATTCTCAGGATACAGGGTGGGCCATTTTGGATTGAGATGAAACTTTTCTTCACTCAAAGCATAAGTTACCCTGAAGAATGCTATTCCACAGAATGCTGTGAATTCTAAGTCACCAAATATGTGAAAGAGATAGAGATACATTTCTAGATTTTAAACGCATCAAGGGCTATGGTAAAGCAGGAATATAAGACTGAGATACAGGAACAGTGATGATCCTGTTGAATGGCAGAGTAGGTTTGAAGAGCCGAATAGTCTACTCCTGCTCCTAGTATCTGTACTTTTGTGTTTCAGGTATTTTCCTCACATAAAATCTCACATTACTCCAGTTTCACCTTTGTGAAAATCAAATCTGTTGGAATGAGAGTCTGACTTTGGGATGTGGAGTTGAGGCACCATTTTCGTTAAGAGGCAGAATCTCCATGACTCCCAAACCCCAGACTTTACCTTGTGACTTTATGCATTTACATAAACTGGTGATAGTTGCACCAGAACCACATCATTGGAGTATACAAAAACTGTAGTTTTATTCAGCTTGATGGAAGATTTATCACATCTCTTTGAGATTTCATTCAAAGATGCTTATCTGTTCTGAGATTGTAATTTAATGCAACACTTTATTCCCATCTTCCAATATTTCATGAACCATACTGAGATGAAGATGTGTTTTATTTGTCTGTCTAGAGTCTGTTTACCCTGCAGATGTGATTGGAAATTTAATTGCAATCTGACTGCCAAAACAAACAAAGATTCCACATTGGAATAATTGAATTGTGTGAAATGGTCAGCAGCAGAAGTGTTCATTGCTAACTAAATATTACAAAATCACATGATCTAGTATGACTCTTGTATGCAGTTAAGTTCCAGGTGGTCCTTCATTCATGTGAAACACTATAATTCACGGATTATGAAGCGTTCAATCTATGAAAGTATTTCTATTACTCACCATTCCTCAGGGAAATCTTTTCACTTCATTAATGCAACAGTTTCCACTATTATAAAATTAAGCGTTAGTGTTTCGCGCCAGGAACAGTGAAAAAATCCTACTGCATGCTTATAAAAACATCAAACAGCTGTTCTATGCCTTCTATCTGCACAACAGTGGTCATCATTTATGATACTGGTCATGTTGCCTCTTTGTCAGGTGCTCTTATGCCCACATGCAAGAATTTGATTTCAAGATAGTATGATCAAAAGGAAGGCAAGTTTGAGCATTGACGCCATTTCTCTGCATATGTTTCTCTCTTCCTATCTGACACTAACTCAATCCACACTCTATGTTTGTACTAAGCATGTCCAGTGAAGATCAGCTCCATGGCATCTTTACAATAATGCTGCAGGATCCTAAAGTCCTTCCGCAACATTGCCCACACTTGATGTGAAGATAACCATTATTCTATGTTGTCACTTATGGGGAAAAATAGTATCAAATATCTGGATATTGAACTTGCACAAAACAACCTTAGATTGTTATGTGCAAGTGATTTCTCATTACTAGCCTTAAGCAACCACTTTCATCCAAAGCAACCTTTCAGTACCCATGCTAATCTTTTGTCGTGGACTCCATTCCTCGGGTTCTCACTCAGGTTGCACATGAATGTGTAAAACCTTGCAGCTAGGTTCAGCTTTGGGATGACCTTCCAGTCTCATATTTTTATTCATTACTCAGGATGCCTATTTCCCTAGGCATGGCATTTTGTCTACCTTAGCCTCTAATTTCATCATTAAAACCATGTAACATGTTTTTGTTGTCTTAAACCCCATTAGTTCTTTGTCTCTATGTAGTGATTTTAATTAGATCAGCCAGCTGAACCTGATAGAATATGAATTCCCTGATTGATTGAGATTAATAGTTCCAACCAGGGAGCGCTGGCTGACAGAGAAAAAGCGAAGTGTCAGAAATACCACCGTTCTGATAGCTGACTCTAAAGAGGCAGTACTAAAGTCAAGGATTGTTCATGCGTAAATGAAGGGTCACTTGTTGATGTAATACCAGCCTGTGTGAAGTTATTTCAATTAGGCAAATCAAGGTTTATGGGGAAAGTGCAGAAAGTGGACATGAGGAATGTTGAATAAGCCATGATCCTATTGAATGACAAGCAGGCTCAAGGGACTGAATGACTTACTCCTGTTCCTATTTCTTATGGTCACTCACACACTCATACCCACACACAATCACACTCTCACACACGCATACAAAGACACGCAGGTATAAATTTTAAAATAAAAAAAAACATATTATCAAATAGTGAGATTACACTGTCTTTGAGATGCTAGATTTCAACCTGAGACCACAATTGTTTGACTTGTGTCTTCAGCAGCAGCTAAATACCTAGATATTGTTGAGTTCTCTGTGAATCATTATTTTATTAATTTGCTTTTGTACCAGGTGCTGTTTTCAAAATGATGCAAAGAAAATGGGGAGAAAAGCAAAGAGAGAGTGAGAAAGAGAAGGGCAGAGACACATACTGCTAGTTCTTACCATTCTAAAGCATGAAGCCAATCTAAGTACCCACTCTCAGAGATCTTTTCATATTTGTTCCAAGCTTATAACTCCAGCATTACATATCATGCTGTTGTTTCCAGGGCTGTCACCAATTCCATCTCCTCTAGAGATACTCTCTTCAAAGCTTCCCATCTCATAGTCCTTCAACTATGCACAGCTCACTTTATCTCCTTCCCGAAATCCACAAAATGGGCAGACACATTGTATCAGCTTGTCCTTACCCCATTCAACTTATTTTTTCCTATATTGACTCTACTTTTCTCTCCCTTGTCCATTCTCTTCCCACCTAGGTTCATGAGTTTTTACATCAACTCCAATTTCCAGTTACCTGGCCCCAACTATCTCGTTTTTACCATGGATGTGCAATCCCTCTATCATCGTCCCCCATCAGTATGGTCTGAGGGCTCTCCACTTCTTTTTTTCAAAGTTTGTGAGAAGATTTGTAGCTTGGGTGCTCGTTGCTGTGGTTCTGTTCGCCGAGCTGGAAGTTTTTGTTGCAAACGTTTCATCCCCTGTCTAGGTGACATCCTCAGTGCTTGGGAGCCTCCTGTGAAGCGCTTCTGTGGTGTTTCCTCTAGCATTTATAGTATTCCTAGAAGCATGGCACTCATCCACAAACTCCATCAACAAACACATCGACCTGGGCCCAATATACCGGCCACTACAGCAGACAGCTGAAACTGACAACCGGAAGCGGCAGGGACAGGCCACTAAAAATGCCGGAGGAAACACCACAGAAGCGCTTCACAGGAGGCTCCCAAGCACTGAGGATGTCACCTAGACAGGGGACGAAACGTTTGCAACAAAAACTTCCAGCTCGGCGAACAGAACCATAGCAACTTCTTTTTTGATTGAAGACCTGAACAGTCCCAATGTACCAACGTCCTCTGCCACCAGGCTGAGCTCATTCTTACTTTGAACAATTTCTCCTTTAACTTGTCTTCCTTTCTTCAAATAAAATGTGTAGCATTGGCTGTAGTTTTGTTTTTCACTTGGTGCTGTATGTGTTGCATTTGCTGTTTCAGTCCTATATAGGCACCCTATCTCAAATCATTCCCTGATACATCAATGATTGCAGCATTGCTACTTCCTGCTCTCATCTGAAGCTGGAAACATTTAATTTCCATCCTTCTCTCACCTTCCCTGGTCCCTCTCAGATTTGTTCTGTCTCCTCCTTAACTTTGCTGTTTGCTTTTCCGACAATAGGTTCTCCATAATATCTAGTATAAACCAAGCGATCCAGTGGTGATCTTAACTATGTTTCGTTACACCCTGAAGAGTCCATTCCAGAAACTGAACTGGAGCAAACATGTAAATAATGTGGGTACAAGAGCACGTGAGAGAAATCCTGCAGTGCATAACTCACCTCCCAAAGACTGTCCATCACCTGCAATGTATAAGTCAGGAGTGCATTTTCTTGAAGGAATGCAGCTCCAGGAATACTCAAGAGGCTTGGCACTATCCAAGACAAAGTAGCTCACTTGATGAGAACCACATCCACAAGCATCCATTCCCTTCACTAATAAGCCTCAGTAACATTGTCTAGATTGGAGTGGCGCTGGAAAGCAAACGTCGATTTTTCTGCTCCTCGGATACTGCCTGACCTGCTGTGCTTTTCCAGCATCACTCTAATCTAGCCTCTGGTTTCCAGCATTTGCAGTCCTTGTTTTTACCTCAGAAACATTGTGTCTACAAACTGCAATCTGCACTGCAGAAACTCACTAATATTCCTTAGTTATCACCTTCCAAGCCTACGTCCACTTCCATCTGGAATGAAAAGGGCAGCAGATACATGGGAATGTCATGATGGGCACATTCTCTCTAAGCGACCTATCATCCAAATCTGGAAATATATTGCTTTGCCTTCAGTGTTGATGGAACTTCCTCCCTTTTGGAATTGTGGGTGTACCTATACAAATGAACTCCAGTGGTTCAAAAAGACAACTAACCACCACCTACTCAAGGGTAACTAGAACAATAAATACTGGCCCAGACAGCAACACTCTCATTTTACCTCTTCCTCTTCAGTACTCAACACTGTGTTCAATAGCTTCAGACCATGAGGTCTGTCCTCCATCTCGATTACTCCCCTTCCCCTCTACCCATGAATGTCTTGTTTACATGGGTTTGCTCTCAGTAGATCTGTCTACTATTAACACCCATCTATCTATTCTCCACAAGTAGTAGCAGCCCTGTTGCTCTCGAACTTCATTTCCATCTGTTTCACTTTCTTTCCCTTTCTCATTTTCCACAGCATAAAACCCATCAGTTTTCTTGCTCGGTATTTGCTGCTGAATTTGTGTATTCCAGAATCTGGCCCCATAATCCCTCCAGACTGGATACTCTTCACTGGGATACTCTGTTAGCGGATCGATGTAAATTGAAGCAGAAGGTGTTAATTTTTTGACAACTGTCTCATTGACTGGTTTCAGTGTCCTTTGATAAATTGATACCTTTAGTTCAGATGACTTAGTTTATTCCATGTTGGTTTCCTGAACTTGCCTCAATCTGTGGTTCAGGTGATCATTACAGCCATTTCAATACTTATCCTTCAAAATCATTCTACTCCAAGAAAGAGCTCAGGCACTAAAATCAAACAATGGAGGTTGAAAATTGATTTTACCACTTTCACAATACACATGTGAAACATTTGAAACACTTTTGTTGTTTAGCTATCTCAATTCCCATTTGAAAGAAAGTTTTCATTCTCCCTAATGGAGAGATATTTGTGTTGGGCAATGCAGCATTGATGTAAAAGTAAAATTAATGTCTGCACTTTCACGTTGAGAGACCTCACTGGGGATAGTGGGTTGAGATAGTACTTCCATAAATATAAAAAATTCATAACTGAAGCTTAATCATACAATGCATTATCTTGCTTAATCCATTGGTATATGAACTTTGAACATCCTGTGCCCATTAAATCATATTCCATAGATGAGTTTGTGTTTTTTTTAATGATTTTTATGCATGCAAAGGATAATTTTAACTTATAATGTAGATGGAATGATATCAGTGTGGCTGCCATTCTAACCTTGTGAATTATCTTCTCCAAGATATCACCCTTCAAAATCATTTAATATTTCGGATCAATTTATGTACTAGTGGACCCATCATGAACTCATATTACTACCATTCCTTTCTTATCTGTGCTTGAAGCCTCAGCCTTTGCTTCCACCTTAACATTCCCTTGTGTGTTCATCTATCCATACTGGCAAGTGCTTTAAGTAGAGATCCTAATGACTGTTTTTCTGTACTATGGTGCTCTTCAACTCTAGCTTCACAACAATGACATTCTCTATTCTCCATGAGGAGAGGAATGAGTGCACTATAACTAAATAATCATGCTTATTCATGTGCATATTATTTTGCAATTGCACACTATTATACACTTGTGCACAGTCATGGCACAAACTCATGTTTCTATAAAATATAGTGAACCAGGCAGCACAACATTAAAATGTTTGCATTATTCTCTTAGCTCCATAGATATTTCTGCCCCTAGCAGGTTTATAACAGCTTTGTTATATAGTGTCAGTTGTTAATAATCTGGAGATCCACCATTCTGTATTAGTTTTGTTTTCAAATATAAATATATTATCCTTGAGATGCAGTAACTTGGCCAACTAAGTTATTTTTCTCATAGGACAGTTTAATAGTCCTATATATAAAGATATAGTGGAATATATAAAGATATAGTCCTCTTAATTAAGAAAAAGAGAGAGAAAAGTGGGCCTGTTAGCCTTCTATCAGCAGTAAGGAAAATGCTCAAACCTATTATGAAGGAGGTGGTAAATGGATACTTGACTTATAATAATTTGACTGAGTAAAATCAAATGGATTTGAGAATGGGAACTTGTGTTTGACAAATTTCACAAATCACAATTCCTTGTTGGAATTTTCTGAGAATGTCAATAACAGAATTAATAACGGTGTATCAGTCAACATTATATACTTAGAGTTTCAGAAGGCTTTTGATCAAGACCCCCACAGGAGGATTGTCAACAAGTTTAAAGCACATGGGCGAGAAGGTAGTATGCTGGCATGGATCAGTGACTGGCTAACAGACAGAAAGCATAAAGAATAAATGGGTCATTCTTGTATTGGCAGGCTATAACTAATGATACTACAAGGATCAGTACTTGGGTCCCAACTGTTCATAATTTACATTAATGATTTGGATGTGAGGACCAAATAATTCCAAGTTTACTGATAACACAAAGCTAAGTGACAATGTATGCTGTGAGGTAGGCACAAAGTGATTTCAAGAGGATTTGAATAGACTTAGTAAATAAACAAGAACCTAGCTGATAGAATACAATGTGTTAAGAATGTGAGGTTATTGACTTTGATAAGAAGAAAAGATTTGCAGAGTAGTTCTGAAATAGTAAGAGATCAGAAAATGTGGATGTAAATCTACGTGTCATTGCTATGAAATCACTAAGAATAACACACGCATGCAGCGGACTATTGGGAAGGAGAATGGTATGGAGGCTAGAGTGCAAAAGGATTTGAGAAGAGGAGAATGAAGACTTGCTTCAATTGTATTGAACTGTCATTAGACTGCACCCAGAAGGACTGTACAATTTTAGTAAGGATGCAATTTCCATAGAGGGAGTGTATTAAAGGTTCACTAGACTTGCTTCTGGTATGGTGGCACAGTCCTATGAAAACAGATTACGTAGACTGAGTCTGTATTCTCTCAAGTCTCAAAGAATGAAAGATGATCTTATTGAAACCTTAAAATACTTAAAGGCAAAAACAGAGTGACTGCAGAAAAGATGTTTCCCCTAGTTGGGAAGTTTTGAATTAGAGGGCAAAATGTCAAAGTAAGGGAGATATCACTTAAGACTAAAGTGAGATTAACTGGACTAATACCCGGAAAGAGTGGATTGACTTATGAGAAAAGCTGGATAGGGAACGTATGCATCCTCTTGAATTTTAAGAATCAAAGGTGACCTAACTCAAACATATAAGATTCCAAGGGACTTGGATGTTGAAAGGATGTTTACTCTTATAGGAGAATCTAGAATTAATTGTCATAGATTAAAAATGAGGAGCTGACCATTTAAAACAGATGTGAAGGAACAATCTTTCTCTCAGAGGGTTGTGAGTTTTTGGAATTTTCTTCCTCAAAAGACAATGGATTCAGAAAGTGTACTGTATATATTTTTTAAGGCAGAGGTATATGGACTCTTGATTCCAAGGGGATCAAAAGACTATTGGGGGCATGCAGAAATGGAAAGTGAGACTCTCACTGAAAATTTAATCTGTTCATCAACTGCATTTAGGAACCAGGTTTCAACCAACAAAGGCATATTTTTAAAATATGCCAAATTTCAAATCAGGAAGAATATTGCTCCTGACTACACATTCAAAAAACTAATTTACTTCCTAAATACTATCCCTGATCAAATGCTGTCCATTTCTCTCTCCCCAATCCTAATGTCTCAATTTCAGACATTTCTACCTGTCATCTCCACAGCACCCATTCCTATTTAACTGGCCACCACCACCCTCAGCCCACCATTGTTCTAGCCACTGCTGTAATTGGCTGAAAATATGTTGCTGGAAAAGCACAGCAGGTCAGGCAGCATCCAAGGAGCAGGAGAATCGACGTTTCGGGCATGAGCCCTTCTTTCGGGCTCATGCCCGAAACATCAATTCTCCTGCTCCTTGGATGCTGCCTGACCTGCTGCGCTTTTCCAGCAACACATTTTCAGCTCTGCTCTCCAGCATCTGCAGTCCTCACTTTCCACTGCTGTAATTGGACCAGACTGGCCCAATTTCTGCTTGCTACATTTCCACGTTACATCTCCTTCCTCCTTGACCTGAAGGCCAGTGTGAAGAAGTCTTTATTGCAATACAATGGGAAAAATCTCTTGCCCTCCATAACTTGTAGGTTCAATGTAAGCACAACCCAAGTCTCAACAACAGGGTCTCAACATTGAATTCAACAACTTCAGATAATTTTATTTCATTTATTTTATTTATCTTTTTTAATTTTTTTTTCACTGTTCTGTACCTCTTATTTCTTGATTGTCTCTCTTTCTCTCGCTCCCCACTCTCTCATCACTCCAGAAGCAAAGGTAGCAATAAAGAGGTGATAATGACAGTGCATAGAGAGATTATTGGGAGATTAGGAGCTGGGAATGACCAAGGCTGAAGGCAGTGCTGTTTGACAAAGTATGTGGGGGATGGGTGAAGCAGAGGCAAAATGGAAAACAGGGGAGAAGGGCAGCAAAGGGAGAAGAGGAGAGAAAAAGGTGATGAGAGAGTGGGGAGCGAGAGAAAGAGAGACAATCAAGAAATAAGAGGTCCAGAACAGTGGAAAAAAAAGAAATAAAATAAATAGGGGACTTTAACTTTTCAAACATAGACTCCTTTGCTCCCCTTCTCCCCCTGTTTTCCATTTTGCCTCTACTTCACCCCTCCCCCCGCCCCACCCCCCCATATTTTGTCACACAGCATGGCTTCAGCCTTGGTCATTCACAGTTCCTAATCTCCCTATAATCTCTGTCATTACCATCTCTTTATTGCTACCTTGGCTTCTGGAGCCATGACTCACCTTCCCTCAGCCTTGGATAAATACCTCCCTATTTCTCCCTTTTTTTAGCTTTGACAAAGGGTCAGTTAGACTCGAAACGTCAGCTCTTTTCTCTCCTTACAGATGGTGCTAGACCTGCTGAGATTTTCCAGCATTTTCTCTTTTGGTTTCAGATTCCAGCATCCGCAGTAATTTGCTTTTATCTCAGCAACAGGGGTTTCATGGCCACTCTACCCAGTTTTGACCCCTGTGCCCTGGCAACCTTAAAATGTGAGCACCTGAACTTAAATTTTGAAGACTTTCAAGATACAATGGATAAAAAAATGTCACCTTCACTCCAGATATATTTTTCAGGTGATCAAAATAATTTATCTTCTTAATCACTTCCACTGAGATATCTAGAGTAAAAGTTTCTTTTATTGTTCTAGCATGTCGCTTTTTTGTTCTCTTTTACAAACACTGGAACTTGGTTGGATGAGTAATTGTAGCAACTCAGTCTCCATTCCTTATAAATGCCTGGCACTTACTGAAACGATGATTCGTTTTCCAGCTCCAGTGACGAATTAAATGCACAAATAATGGGAAATACAGATTGATAAAAAAGATTCTGGATCATTTAATTTCAACAACCTCTTGAATTCTAATAACTCAGGTTTTGAAAATTGAGTTGATTTTAATATTTCTTTTGTCCTACCTCAGGTACAGCGTCTCTGAAATAAAAACATAAGAAGCAGCAGCAAGACCAAATGATCTCAGACCGACTCCATCATTCAATAATAAAATGACTGATATTGACTCAACTCCACTCTTCTGACCACTTCATATAACCCCCAACTGAGAGACCAAATATCTGTCAATCCCAGCCTTAAAGGTAGCCAACAATGGTGCATCCATAACCTTCAGGACTAAAAGATTTCAAAGGTCGTTAACCTTTTGAGTAACAAAATTTTTCATCACAGTCCCAGTGTATCTCTTTGTCCCATGCCCATTTAATTGTAGATTCAACAGTGAGAGGAATAAAACTTGCAGTTTCCACCCTGTCAAGTCCCTTCTGTGTCTTGCATGTTTAAATGAATTTAAGTCTCACGAGTAAAATCAATAGAGGACAACTGTCTCATCGCAGGAATCAATATAGTTATCCTTCTCTGAACCACCTCCAATCCATAACAGAAAGTCTTCACTGAACATGAAGAATTTGCTCCTGGAAAATGCAACGTAATGTAAAACATAGGATGGAATCTTCTTAGCCACTGATCCACATAGGCTTTGACAAAAATGTTTGGAAAATCGAGTGAGATCAGCAGTAGAGTTTTCTGATGTCATGAGCATAATGTCCCATTATCCAACCAAATGCTGAAGGGTAAGTCAAGAATGTCTAACATGAAAGTCAGAGTGGGAGCCTGGATACTTCAGAACACCATCTGATCCTGAAACGTTCCATTTTGGGCAGCACACATCAAGATCTCAGAGCCTACTACTGGGCAGTGGCTACATAGACACACCTGACCTGGACACATGTCAGCCTCACCACATCCTCATGGTTTATCTCTAATCCATTTGCCAGATGGTTCTTCAATGATACACTTTGGAGGAGACTGGCAGCTTTCATCGGACATTCTGTGCACAGGGATGGAGACTCATGTCACAGAGCCAACCAGGGTGAGTCTCACAGCTCTCGTAACACTCACCCACTTTGTGCTGACTTTGATGCTCACAGCATTTCTGCCTTATCGTGCCTTTTTGTGCTTTGCCCCCTCAACCAAAGCTGAAAGGATCATTGTACTTCTCCCTTGCCTTGCCTTTTATCAGACACAAAGCCATATAGCTTGTCATGGGTGTTCGCAGTCAACAGACAAGGGAGTGCATGCATTGCTACTCATTACTATAGTGTGTCATATTGTGCCTGCAGCTTATGCGACAAGCCCACAGCATATGTTTTAACCAAACGGCAATGATTCAAAGTCAAAGGGGAACAGTCCTCAGTCAAGTCAAATGAGACAGCTGTTAGTCAGGGGGCCTCAGCATGGTAAGTCAAGCATAGCCTCCAACGTCAGTCCAAGAGCTTTGGCACAGTAAGTCTGCCACTTGGCATGGTCAGAATCTGGGTCTCTGTCTTTCTACATTCAGGAGAGTAGGATACAGTCTGCTCTGTGAGCATAGTGCAACCAGTCCAGGGACTCACAGGAAGTTAGTCAAGGAACTACACAGAGATCAGTAAAGGGTTTGGTCAGTCATCAGGTATGGCCATTCATACAAAATTATCAAAGCGATGTGAGACACGTTCAGTCCTGGAGGTCTGTTTATTAAAAGTCAGGGAATGTTATCAGGGCCCCTGCAGTGTGAGGGAAACTGTGGGACTCAAAATTCTGGAGATTGGAGGCAGTGTGCTGGGATGCAAATAGGATGACAATTTAGATAAAGAGCAATTCAACATGTCAGGGGGGACAGCAGAACATGGGATCAGAAAGGTTAATGCAGGGCAGTTGTTATCAGCAGTCAGCACTATCCTAGCTTTGAATGGGGGAATGTGCATTACGATGTGTGGCATAATAGTATGGTATGCCTGGGGCTCAAGGGCTGAGGTGTGGGGGAGAATAGTTAAATAAACAAGTTGAGTGGAAGCATGCAGCAGCTCAAAGCTGATGTGGTTGATGGAGAGGGTTAACAGGAAGAAAATATGAAGACTTGAGGGTCATCTAGACTGAGAGGCTGGCTATGGAGGCAGCTTAGAGGCCTTGCAAGGTTAGTGGAGTGGGGAAGATTAGAGTTAATGACAGCAAGTGAGGGAAGATGCTGCATGCCATAGTGAAAGCGGTAGTCCTGATGGAACATGGATGTAGCAGCAGAGATAGAGTGTAAGGTAGTAGAGAAAAAATGTTGGCACTGACCTTCATGGAGCAGAGAAGGTCACTCACCTCTTTGTGACATTTCTCTAGATGTGGAAATAGCACTGAGTAGGGTGGAAACCTCAGGCCAGGCTAGTAGGCTCTGGTGTTGTGGCCTCCTCTGGCAGTTTTGAGGGAAGCTGTTAACCATCGTCTACATCATTCCATCCAACAGGACCTCCAGGTCGGCATTGATTGAGTGAGGTGCCAACTGCCCTCAGTCAGACATTTCTGTGGCAGTTCACATGGACCATGTAGGGCAGCTCTCAAATGGCAGCACTTGGTTTGGTGCACAGCTGGGTGCTTGGCAGTGTCAAGTATTTCCCTTCCAGCTGAAGGGAGAGTATAACAAGCAAGGTATCATGAGAGCATGGAACAAGCAGAAACAGTTATGCTGGAGAAACTCAACAAGTTTGGTAGCATCTGTGCATGAAAGCATAAGCTGCATAAAATAAGCTGAAATTAGATAATAATGAGATGTCTATGCAATAGCCTCCTCACTGCTCACTACTGAAAGTATTTATCCAGCTATGAAAACCTCTGGGGAAAATCAGGCCATTTTATCTCTCCTGTCGAGAATCTCATGTTTTCATTCGTGCCATATTTTCTCAGCCGTGTTGCCATTATCCAACTCGTTCAGCTGCTGGGAAAATTCTGCTCAATGTACCTGTGAGAAGGCCTTTGGAATATTTCCATACAACTAATAAAGTAAATAAGTACAGAACATAGAAACTTATCTTTACATGAAAAAGCTAAGGAAACATACACTTCATGTGCTCACCAACTTGTGTAACCTTGTTTTACTGAGAGGAGTAGAAGTTTGGTATTGGATACTGGTGATTGACAGGAAGGTTTTGGAGAGCTATTAGAAGGAATTTTTCCTCCTATTGGTGAAGTATTCTTTGAAATGCAGCTTTTAATGTTTTTTTTCCACTGACAGCTGCAGTTTTGCTTTGCTGTCTTCTCTGGAGAGCTGTCTGTAGCAGTTATAAAGCATTGATAATGATTCCATTCAGTTTTGATCAATGGTCTCCAACTGGGTCTTTTTTATCAAAGGTTGCATTGCCTCTTCAAGTATTTTGAAGGTGTCACTGAGTGATTTTCAATTGAATGTGTTGGCCGGCTTTTCTTGCTCATTGTCCTTCCTCTCTTCCTACAGCCCTCTGTTGCTCTGTTACTTTCAGTTCTTTGATGGATAATACCTCAGGATGGGAAGCGAGTAACTCATCCGTAGTATTTTGCTCATCCAACCCAATTTGCTTGCCCAAGTCTACAACTCTCTTTTAGATTTTCACAAGCTTCCATGTAGCCTTTAACTTTTACACAATCTGGTCAAATGTCTTGCACACATTATTCATATTGAATGAGATAACTTAATTCCATACAGCAGAGATATTATCAGCTGCTTTGAAAATGTTATAATTTTTCCAAAAAGCATCTTTGTGTAGGAGCATCATCACCTTCAGTTTCCCTGCTGGCCTGTCCAATAATTCTTCTCTGGTATCAATATCAAGGCCTGCACGGTGGCACAGTGGTTAGCACTGCTGCCTCACAGCGCCAGAGACCTGGGTTCAATTCCCGACTCAGGCGACTGACTGTGTGGAGTTTGCACGTTCTCCCCGTGTCTGCGTGGGTTTCCTCCGGGTGCTCCGGTTTCCTTCCACCATCCAAAGATGTGCAGGGTCAGGTGAATTGGCCATGCTAAATTGCCCGTAGTGTTAGGTAAGGGGTAAATGTAGGGGTATGGGTGGGTTTCGCTTCGGCGGGTCGGTGTGGACTTGTTGGGCTGAAGGGCCTGTTTCCACACTGTAATGTAATCTAATCTAATATTTGAAATCACCCCATGATACAAAGGTGAAAATTAGAGATGATATTCCCTTCTGAGAATATCACCTTGATATTCTCATTGAGATTGTCAAAGCCTTTTTTATATAATGATAAAAGTGGATAGCTTTAGTTATGAGTGGCAGTTATAACTGGTAATCCACTCATAATGCTCGCATGCTGTAAATGGGAGCGCAGATCAAAGATGTGACTATAGCTTTCTGTAGTTGGTTTGGAATTGTGCTACCATCCATCTTCATGCCATAGTTTTATGCTCTACAAAATAAAATAAATCTCTGGGAAAGATGTTCCTTTTCTCAAGACTTAAGGATGTGGATTTCTTAGATGGAATGGATTCATTGCCATAACAGGGTCTTTTGCCTCTTTTGCAATTGGAGGAGATAATAGCTATAGGCTAACCATGGGGCTGCATCATGAGTGATGTCAGGTCACTGAAAACAGTGTGTGGGGGAAGGCTGTAGACATGTTCGAAAATGTTTAGTAGTTTGCACTGATTTGACGTCCACCCCTCATTGGTCAACAGCATTCACAGTCTGTTTGTGTTATTTATATATGTGTCCCACCTTATTCTCCACATACTGGCCCAAACAGAGTAGCAACAGATGCCAGTTGTCCATGAGCCTGACCCCTCTCAAACTGGAGAAACTGCAGGGAGCAACAGCTCCTCAGGGTCCACCAGATTTCTTGCTGATTGAACAAAGAACAAAGAAAATTACAGCACAGGAGCAGGCCCTTCAGCCCTCCAAGCCTGTGCTGATTCAGATCCTTTATCTAAAGCTGTCATCTAGGATCTGCATCCCTCTGCTCCCTGCCCATTCATGTGCCTGTTTAGATACATCATAAATGATATTAATATGCCTGCCTCTACCAGCTCCACTGGCAACATGTTGCAGGTACCCACCACCCTCTGCACAAAGAACTTTCCACGCATATCTCCCTTAAACCTTTCCCCTCTCACCTTGAACTCATGACCCCTAGTAATTGAGCCCCCCACTCCCGGAAAAAGCTTCTTGCTATCTACCCTGTCTATACATCTCATGATTTTAGAGACCTCAGGTCCCCCCTCAACCTTCGTCTTTCTAATGATAATAGGCCTAATCTACTCAACCTCTCTTCATAGATATATCTGAGTATCAGTCAGAAAGAGCTGGTTTATCATAGCCACAGATTTCTTATGCTGATAATAATAGCTGAATCTCACCCGTAGCTGATGTTACTCTACCATTTTCATTGCTTCCTTTGTTTGAAGATTACATTAGATTAGATTCCCTACAGTGTGGGGTCAGGCCCTTCAGCCCAATAAGTCCACACCGACTCTCCAAAGAGTACCCACCCAGGACTAGTTTCCCTACATTTACCCCAACTAATGCACTTAACACTATGGGCAATTCAGCATGGCCAATTCACCTAACCTGCACATCTTTGGATTGTGAGAGGAAACCGGAGCACCCGGAGGAAACCCATGCAGACACAGGGAGAATGTGTTAACTCCACACAGACAGTCACCTGAGGCCGGGAATCAAACCCTGATCCATAGCGCTGTGAGGCAGCAGTGCTAAACACTGAGCCACCGAACCACCCACAGTTTTTTTTGGAGCCTATAAGATCCCAAGAGGACTTGAGAAAGTGGATGCTGGAAGGATCATTTCCCTTGTAAGTGTGACTAGGCGACACTATTTAAAAATAAAACACCTGTCATTTAAGAGGAGGTTGAGGAGACTATTTTCTCTCCTCGGGTTGTGAGCCTATGGAATTCTCTTCCGAAGGGAGTGGTGTATGCAGTCATTGGATATGTTTGAGGCAGAGTTTGACCAATTTTGATTGACAATGGGGTCAAAGGATATCAGGGTGAGCCAAGAGGATGAGCATAGGCTAGAATCAGATCAGCCATGAGTTTGGAGAATGGTGGATCCAGCTTTAGGAGTCCACTCCTCAGTATAAGTTTGGATGTTCCAGTAAACCAGAAGAAGCCCCAGTAAGATCCTACGGATCCCCATGACCAAGCATGCCCTTTCTGCTCCTGCTGTTGTATAAAATGTCCAAAGTGTACCATAGCATTGAACTGGCACTTTTTTGGTAAAATTTTCAAACATAGCTGAGAAAAATATTGATAGTGAGCTCATGAGGGCTTGGATAAAATGTCCCACAAAGTGTCCCGATATGTAAAAAACAAACTCTTCAAATACAGACTTGGAGGGGCTGGTGTTGGACTGGGGTGGACAAAGTTAAAAATCACACCACACCAGGTTATAGTCCAACAGGTTTATTTGGAAGCACTAGCTTTCGGACCGTTGCTTCTTCATCAGGTAGCTGTGGAACAGGATCATAAGACACAGAATTTATAGCAAAAGATTACAGTGTCATGCAACTGAAATGATATATTGAACAAACCTAGATTGCTGTTAAGTCTTTCATTTTTTAGAATGGGTTGCAGTTTTCAGTTCATTAATATACAAATCCCAGAACATCTCTTAAGTCACATTCTCAAGATAATTTCAGGTTTTATTAAAAAAAATGTGACTTCTCAGCTTAGAAAATGTATTAAAGGTTATTGGTTAGAGTCTGTATGATCCCAATCTCGAGTCAGATTGGTTCTACTTGCAAAGTGGGAATTTATAAAATATGACATGGATTGACTGCCTGCAGTCGAGAGTGTGGTGCGAGAAAGGCACAGCAGGTCAGGCAGCATCTGAGGAGCAGGAGAATTGGAGTTTCAGGCATAAGCCCTACATCAGGAATGAGGCTTGTGAACCAAGGGATAACTGGGAGGGGGGTTGGGGCTGGGGGGGCAGGTAGCTAAGAGTGCGGTAAATAGATGGAGATGTGGGTAATGATAATAGGTCAGAGAGGAGCATGGTGCAGATAGGTGGGAAGGAAGATGGACAGGTAGGACAGGTCATGAGGGCAGTGCTAAGTTAGAAGGTTGGATCTGTGATAAGGTGGGGGGAGGGGAAATGAGAAAACTAGTGAAGTCCACATTAATCCCATGTGATTGGAGAGTCCCAGTTGACTGCCCGCAGGTTGCCTGCTTTTTGAGCAAAATAGAATGTACCTGCAAATATAATTCTGCAAATTCAAATTGACCCCATAGACTTTTGTGTGTGTACATGAGAGAGAGAGAGAGAGAGAGAGAGAGAGAGAGAGAGAGAGCACATGTGTGAGAGTATATAAGTGTGTGCGTGTAAATGTGAGTGCATATGAGAGTGTGTGTGTTTGCATGTATGCATGCTTGGTAAAATGTGCATGTGAGAGGGTATGTGCATGGATGGGAGTGTGGGGAGTGTATGTGTATGTATATGTGAGAGAGCGTGCATATGAGAGAGGGTTTGCGTGAGTGTGTGAGTAAGTAAGAGTGTGTGTGTATGAGAGAGTCTATAGTGTAGTGGGGTCACCTGTGGAGTGACATGAACACGAGGTCTGGGTTGAAGCCATCCTCATGGGTTCCGAACTTGGCCATCAATCTCTACTCGGCCACTCTGCAGTGTCACGTATCCTGAAGAGTGCCTTGGAAGATGGTCACCCAAAGATCTGAGGCCGAATGTCGCTGACCACTGAAGTGTTCCCCAACTGGGAAGGAACATTCCTGTCTGGCAATTGTTGCTTCAAATACAGAGAAAGTCAAATGAAATCAGCAGAAGAAGAATGAAAACTGGTCTTGGTTTTAAGCAGTACTCACACCAACGAAACCTTTAATCCTGCTTAAATAGTCCTTGTTAAGTAAGGTTGTTATTCACAGATCTAAACAGCTCTTATGACAAAGTGGTAGTGTCCTTACCTCTGAGCCAGGAGGCTTGAATTCAAGTCCCAACTGCTCCACAGTGTGTCCTAACATCTCTGATCAGGTTGATTAGAAAATATCTATTCACAGTTCAAAAGGGCTCTTGTGGCTCAGTTCCCTATACATCTTGGGTTCAAAGCCCATCTGCTCCAGAGGTGTGCTATGGACCAGGCCAGAACCCCCTCAAAATATTTTAAGAAGGTAGCCTGGACCCTAACTTTATCTTATTTTAAAGGCAGATGTGAGTGGATGTTCCAGGGGTGATGCAACTGGTCAAACCACTCAGCTTTAAGCAAAACAGAATTTATTTAAACACTACAGTTGAGACACAAACAAATGAAAGCGGAATCTGGAATAACTTAAGCATTGGAAAACTTAACTGACCCAACACAATAACTATTACAAATTAAGTGTTCCAATACAGTAACATCCTATAAACACACCCCTTGGCAGAAAGGTAAATTCAAACACAGATTCTTACAGACAGGAGAGAACATTATCCAGAGAGAGATTTCAACAAAAGACAGAGGAATCCTTTACTGAAGCTTGCAACTTTTCTGGACTCCCACATCTTGTGACTGCTACAGCCACAAAAATCCTGAGATAACTGGCCACATCCTCTCCTTCCATTGTTAAACTTTCTGCACACCTTTGTCTTTACAATCTCTCTTGAAAAAAACCAAGGACAAAATAATCTTTTTAAGGTGACAGCATCATCACAGATATGTAATGATATCATTGCACAAGTTGTTTAGAAATATTATTCACTGATCTAAAGGGCTCTTGTGATACAATGGTAGCAGCCTTGCCTCTGAACTAGGAGGCTTGGATTCAAGCCCCACCTGCTCTAGAAGTGTGTAATAACATCTTTGAATAAATTGATTTGAACATCTATTGCAGATCTAGCCAATAAAATGAGGTGCAGCCTCTTTTAATGAACACATCAATTTAATTGGTAATCACAGGCTTAATCATCCACAAAGCAATTGTGCTTAGTGTGTTTAAACTCTTTTACCAACCTAGCATCTTGTACTAAAGATAGGTTAAGCAGGCAAAGCAGCACAATACCCATCTTGACTACTATGGAGGCTTTTTAAATCCTAAAGTTTATTTTATATTTTATTAAACAATACACAGTTTACAAAACAATTAACATTAACAGCTGTATACAGAGAAACAGCAATTTTACAAGGGAGAGGAATGGCAAAGCCAGGCCCCAAACCTGCCTTAAGTATTAATGCTGCACTGGGGCAAATACGCTCTATTGTGGCATGTGAAATGCATGAACATAGTACTGATCAGTAGCCATTGATTTAAGGAGAAATTTCTGACTCATTAAAATGTAAACTCTTCTTGAAATCCTTACATATTGCATTGGTGTTACACCAAGGCACAACATGGTTTTTAACATTCGTTAAAGGAAAGATTAAGAAATATGCTTTGTATTGTCTGAAATGCAACACAAATAATTCAGATTAATACCTATACTGAACTTTGATATGTTATGACGTGAGCAACAATAAATCTCACAATAGGGCATTGGCAAAATGCCATAGATCTTCATATTACACTAAGACCAAATAAACAATGTAAAATAGGATGAGGAGAGTTCTCTTTCCTATTTGTAGTCACCTCACAATCTTTTGTTCTCTGTTAAATTTCCAGTCACTATTATGTGATTAATGCTTGCTTTAATTTTTTTTTAAATGGATTACATTTTACTTGCTTCTGCTATGTGTTTTTTTTTAAATATTAAGGGTTTTTGATGGAAATTGATGGATTATGGGAAATGGAAAGTGGATTATTTCTGTGTCACTGCCTGAATAGTGTAATATTTCTTCATCTTTTCGAAATGTGTTTGTTTTCTTTTTCATAAGTTGATAATATTTTCTAAAAGTTTCCATTGTTGTGTGGAATTAAGAAGATACTGTGTCAACTTGCATTTATGCCACACATATAACATAGAAACATGTCCCAAGGCAGCTTGCAGGAGCATAATCTGAGAAAGCATATTGCCAAATGAGAGAAGAAAACATTTGGACCAGTGACTTGAAGCTCAGTCAAAGAGGTGGGATTAATACACCGACTGAATCAAAAGAGAGCTCCTTTAATCATCTGTTTCCAAAAATCCAAATGCATTAAAAAAAAACCCTAATTCAACACATCAAGGTCAGATTGGTGCTTTTTGTACTGGACTTTAAGAGGAGATATACAGGAATATTGTTATTCTTGCTATTAAATGTCAGTGGAAATCAATCTTTTGTCTCAGTGGTGCACTAATGCAAAGGTCTTCCTTATTTATGCCTGTAATGTGTCAATCAGCCTCTTCCATAGTAATTACTTCTCTCATTAAATATTTGTCCTCAAGAGGACTGCAGTAAGAAGCAGCTTGTGACATACAGGGCTGTTGCTGCTAGGATTGTCATAAATAGTTAAATGTGGCAGTATTTAAATATTTCATGTAACCATTGGTTATATAATCAAATATCTGTCCTGATCTCTCTGCCAGAGAAAGCTTATGATTGTGCTGAGGTGACCTCCTCATCTTTTAGTGTGTGTAATGTGTTCATGCACCATTTAGTATTACTGAGACAGTGTCTTGGCAAATGAGTCAAATGGCTCAAATCTCAGAATATTGTGAATAAAGCTTAAGATGCCTACCTTGAATGTACTTCAGGGAGAGATGATTGATTGCAAATCTTGAAGTGAATTTCTGCATGTAAAGGTGCCAGCAAAACATTTCCCCTGCATTAAAAGTGAAAGCGAAAAGAAACCCATGCTCAGGAAGAAGTTAAATTTTGAACATGCTTGAATTCAGAATGGAGGATTAAAATACAGAGGTCAGATTTTGCTCAATGATAAAGATATGACATAAACCAGCGAGTTAATCCACTAAGGGTATGTGGTTTATTGGCCTGGATTTTGCAGTCAGCTGTCTGGGAGAGATAATGGAGTAGTGGTTGTAGTGATTATAACAAAGTCAGCCAAATGGACCTCATAGAATGAGTTCTCTTATAGGGGCTGTTAAACTAGTCCAAACAGTGAGCCCTGGCCGACAGATATAAATAGGAGTGTAAAATAATAAGCACTACCGCACTTAGGTGGTAGTGTGGGGGTTAAATAAAAAAGAAAAAAAAATTAAAAAAAAGAAAAGAGAAAAAAAGAATAAACAGGAGTGTTGAGCAGTGCTTGTCACTGGCCACCCGGGAGTTTGCCTATCTTGAGTGTGAGAGTGAGTGCAAGGACTCTCCTCCTTGAAGGGGACTGTCCCTGGACTAGCTAAAATAAAAAAATAAATAGGAGTGTGGGGAAAAAATAAGCACTACCGCAGTTAGCCGGTAGTGTGGGTGTGGGAAAAAAAACAGGAGTGTCAGACATAACAAAAAAAAAGAAGAAAAGAAAAGAAAAAATATTAACAAAAGACTTATTGCCCTTTGATGTGAAGGGCACTGCTTGTCACTGGCCAAAAAAAAATAAATAGGAGTGTCTGGGCTGTTATTTCAGAGTGTGTTTCCGTTTGTGAGTGAGTCCTGAACAAGGTGGGGCATTATTTAAAAATTGGAGGCCACCCTTTTGGGGCAGAGGAGAGGCAAATTTGTTGTTTTTGTGGAGTTATTTCAGTGGTAATGTTACTGGGCTAATAATCCAGGTGTAGAGGCTAATGCCCTAGGGACACAGTGCCATTTAGTGGTAGCTTGTGGAACGTAAGCTTGTTAAATTAGTCTGGAATATAAAGCAAGACTGAGTAATGCTAACCATAACAATAATCATCAAATGTTGCAAATACCCATATAGTTTACTAATGTCCTTTAGGGAAGGAAATCTGCCATCCATATCCGATCTGGCCTATGTGTAACTTAAGACCAACAACCATGTAGTTGGCTATTAACTGTCCTCTGAAATAACCCAGTAAGCTACACAGTTCAAGGGCGATTAGGAATGGACAATAAATGCTGGCCCTGCTACTGAAGCCCATATCCAAGGAAAGAGTGAAGAAATTAAAAGCGGCAGAGCCATACAGTACTAACTGTAAGATATGGGTCATCGCTGTTAGAGAGTGTTGACAGGTGAATGCAGAGCTGAATTGAGTGCAGTGTGAAGCAAGAGATTTAATTGTAAGGACTTGGCAATTGAAGATGCATTTGAGTGACCTTGACCACTCGTGAGAGGTTACTGAAAATTATCTGAAACTGTATCTTGATGACATTCTGCTCACTCAGACTGTAATGTCTGGCTGGTGGTCATGCTGTCTCCCTGCTGCACCATGGTTTTTGGTGTTGCTTTGTAAAACCTTGCAGCATAATTGGTCTCTCGTAGTACCATTTTTCCTGCTGCTAATAAGCTTTTGTGCAGTCATTTCCAGCAGATTGGTGCAGAGTGATGAAGGCTTGCAATAGATAGTGCCAGGATCTAGGCAATGTAACCCCTATTTAGCATTGGCAATATGCTGCAATCATAATAAGGTGCTCCACATCACAGGAATAATCACAACTTAAACATCAGTACAAACTTTATATTCATTTCCGGGGGCTATTGAACCTTATGGTCGAGCTCTAAACAATATGAACATAAGAGGTATAGTTAGTAAGTTTGCAGATGACACCAAAATTGGAATTGTAGTGGACAGCAAAGAAGGTTACCTCAGATTACAATGGGATCTTGATCAGATGGACCATTTGGCTGTGGAGTGGCAGATGAAGTTTAATTTAGATAATTGGGAGGTACTGCATTTTGGGAAAGCAAATCAGAGCAGGACTTATACACCTAATGGTAAAGTCCTAGGGAGTGTTGCTGGACAATGAGACCTTGGAGTGCAGGTTCATAATTCCTTGAAAGTAGAGTCACAGGTAGATAGGATAGTGAAGATGGCGTTTGGTAGGCTCTCCTTTATTGGTCAGGGTATTGAATATAGGAGTTGGGAGGTCGTGTTGCGGCTGTACAGGACATTGGTTAGGCCACTGTTGGAATATTGCATGCAATTCTGGTCTCCTTCCTATTGGAAGGATGTTGTGAAACTTGAAAGGGTTCATAAAATATTTTAAAGGACATTGCCAGGGTTGGAGGAATTGAGCAATAGGGAGAGGCTAAATAGGCTGGGGTTGATTTCCCTGGAGCATCGAAGGCTGAGGGCTGACCTTATAGAGGTTTATAAAATCATGAGGGACATGGATAGGATAAATAGACAAAGTCTTTTCCCTGGGGTGAGGAAGTTCTCAACTAGATGGTGAGAGAGGAAAGATAAAAAGGGACCTAAGGGGCAACTTTTTCATGCAGAGGGTGGCGTGTGTATAGAATGAACTGTCAAAGGAAGTGGTGGAGGCTGGTACAATTGCAAGATTTAAAAGGCATCTGGATGGGTATATGAATTGAATGGTTTAGAGTGATATGGGCTGGGTGCTGGCAGGTGGGACTAGATTAGGTTGGGATATCTGAGCGGCATGGACGAGTTGGACCGCTGGGTCTGTTTCATGCTGTACATCATTATGACTTGATAACTCTAAAAGGCATTTCAGTTCTCTCAGCTCTGAATTATGCTCTCAGATAATTCAAATTTGAGCAATACAAGCATGTTCCTAAATTTAAAACACTTGGATTGCTTGGTGAAGTAGCCAGCAAGGGACAACACTTTAAAATGCAACTACAAAATTAGACTCAGTGGTCATGTTCCCATTATTGAATATGCAATTGGCACTCGATGTCATGGCTCAGTGTGAATAATGTCATATCACAGCAAGGAGTTAAAACAGTGAGATAAGGACTGAAAAAAAATCACAAACAAAGATATCATTCTGTGTCAATGGCACTGAATGCAACTAAAACAAAGTTTTAGAAGAACATGATGTTACTGTAAATTTTATTAGCCTGATAAATTTACATGCAATTCAGTCTGGTTGGGAGAAAACTTTCATAATTTCTCCTTTACCATTTAAGCCCAATGTTTTGACATGATTCCCAGGCTCATAAACTTGTATGACAAATCCTAAATTGTCATTGAACTTGCAATATTGTAGCTATTATATAAGCACCCTCAGTTGGAGAGAAAGCTGCAGTGCATAATTTCAAGCCAGTGGCAACTCCCACCGCAAATGATTCAGAATTGAATTCCAATGTGTGATATTTTTCAAAATCTCTGAGGAAAGTTATGAACCTTGCAGGCATCCACTGATTCTTGATACTGTTTGCTAATCATTTTTTGCCACTATTAGAAGCACAAATGACAGATGGCTGCACGGTGGGTCAGTGATTAGCACTGCTGCCTCACAGCGCCAGGGACCTGGGTTCAATTCCACCCTCAGGCGACTGTCTGTGTAGAGTTTGCATGTTCTCCTAGTGTCTATGTGGGTTTCCTCTGGATGATCTGGTTTCCCACGTAGTTCAAAGATGTGCAGGTTAGGTAGATAGGCCATGCTAAATTGCCCATAATGTTCTGAAATGTTCAGGCTAGGTGATTTAGCCATGGGAAATGCAGGGTTACAGAGATAAGGTAGGAGATGGGTTTGGGTGGGAAGTTCTTCGGAGGGTTGGTGTGGACTCGATGGGCTGAATGGCCTGTTTCCACACTGTTGGGATTCTATGAAGACACTTTCGGAAGACAAGGTAAAGAAATGTTAAATTGAAAATGGACTCAGCTGCCAGATAACTGAGGATCTTGGTCACTGCAGGGATATCCATAATAGGATGGAACACTATCACACCATCCTGGTCAATGGTCAAATGGCTACTGCTACTTTACCACTGTTTCCCCTCCCTTTTGTGTAAGAGGATCTTTGCCCCAGCCAGAGGCAGCTCTCATTTGAAGAATTTAGTGAACGGGAGGCAACACACAAGATGTCGACCTGTTTCCAAGGTCCACTATTGTCCAGTAAAAGAACCATCTCCTAAACCCTAACCCCAGATCAGGCTTTGAACAGCTTAAAATTATGAACCAAGGTCTGACAAAAAAAATTTGAAAGGAATAAACTTTTCATTTGAACATAATGGAAGAGGAATTAGTTTGCCCTTAAAATTAAGCAATGGTTCACTACTGAATTAATTTTGTTGTCCCAGCAAAATAAATATGATTGTTGTATGAAGGCAGCGCTACTCTTACCGTACATTAGCTGCATGCATCTATTAGGGAAGCAACATCACAAATGACAATTGCTGCTTCAAATCAGCCTGGAAAATGGAAGGTCCATTATGTTTGCAAGAAGTTGAGGAATCAGTGTTTTGATATTTTAAGGAACAGCAATATGTCTAAGAGTGTGTCCATTAGGGATTTCAGGAAGTGCGGTAGAGGCTGGTGGAGGGGTTGGAAAGGAAATATGTTCTGTATTAAATGGAGCAGAGGGGTATGAGGCCCTCCACATAAGTGTTCAAGAGGCATTGTTATCAAGCAGTGCTGAATGGATGGCAATACCAGAATTGCAGTCCCAGTGCTGATTCCTGTAGCACACCTTTCACTACATCTTGCCAAATGACCCACTTAAACCTACTTCCTCCATCTTGTTAGCTCGCCCCCTACACCATGATTTTTATTTTCTGCAATAACCTTTGAAACGACACTTCAGCAAATGTATTCTGGAAATCTAAGTACAGAACATCTGTTGGTTTCCCTTTAATCACAGCACCTTACCCATTCAAAGTACTCCAACTGGTTGATCAAACATGATTTCCTTTTCACAAAACCATGTTGACTCTGTTTGAAGGTATCCAGATGCCCTGTTATAACTTTTTATTAATAATAGCAATGAACATTTTCCATATGACAGACATTAAGCTAACGGTGCTGTAGTTTCCTGCTTTCTGTCTCACTCTCTTTTTGATTAAAGTTGCATTTGCTAACTCCCAGTCTAATGAGATTGGACCAGAACTAAGTGAAATTTGAGGAGAAAGTGAGGTCTGCAGATGCTGGAGATCAGAGCTGGAAATGTGTTGCTGGAAAAGCGCAGCAGGGTCAGGCAGCATCCAGGGAACAGGAGAATCGACGTTTCGGGCATAAGCCCTTCTTCAGGAATCAAGTGAAATTTGGACAATTAAAACCATTAGCCATTTCTTTTAAGACATTTGGATGAAGTCCATCATGATCCAGGCACTTACCAGCCTACAATTTACTCAGAATCACTTCTCCAGTGATTGTGATTTTCTTGAGTTCCTCACTCCTTGCCATTTCTTGATTTATATTATCTGAGATGTTACTTGCGTTCGCTGTAATGAAGACTGGTGGAAAGTACCTGTTCAATTAATTTGCCATTTGCTTGCTTTTCATTATTAATTCTCCAGACTCACTTTCAGTATAACCAATGTTCACTTTGTAAATTATTTTCTTCTTCAAATATTTGTAGGAATTTTTATTGTCTGATTTTATATTTCTGTCTGGCTTTCTCGTATACTGTAATTTTTCCCTCTTTCTTATGTTTTTGGTCATTCTTAACAGTTCATTCTCTGTACCGGAGATGCAGATGTTGGAAAATCAGAGTCGATAAAGTGTGGAGCTGGAAAAAGCACAGCAGGTCAAGCAGCATCAAAAGAGCAGGCGAGTCAATGTTTCAGGTCAGAACCTTTTAAGAACTGTCCAATCTTCTGACTTGCCACATATCTTTGCAGAATGTTATCCTTTTTTTGAGTCAATGCTGCTGGTTGATAGCCACCTGATTACTTGCTCTCAATTACATATTGAGATTTACATATGTATTTTATTAGGTTAGTGGCATATTCAGATTCAGGCTGGAGATAAAAATCGGAAAAGATTGAGCAAAACTGGCACTCATATCCTGTAATCATAAATAGTTCAATTCAGCTATGGGTGGGCAGATAGATGAAAAGAAGTGGAATGGTAAAAGTCAACTTTAAAAATATTAGAAATGGATAAACATTAAATGTCGACAAGGGGCAAAACTGTAACAAGGGACATAAAAATATATAGAAGCAAAATGATTATTGTGGTCCATTTATCCAGTGCCAGTGTTCAGGAAATATTGCATACTGCACTCCTCCCAATCTAGCAATCAAGTTTGCTACAGTTATGTATCCAACTTTTCTACCGTTTCTGAAATACCCATGCCAAATATTTGCCAACTGATGCACAAACTAATTAAATCTAAATTATCTTTCAATCTCCTTCTTTTACATTTGAGGCTGGCTTTGTCATTTTATAAAATTTAGGACCCTGTGTAACAATTTTATGCTTTTCTTGTCGATATCATTTGATAATTTGTTGGCAGAGGTATAAAGAGCTGAAACTTAGAGCAAATAAGAAAGAAGTCATGAATAAGGAATGAATAAGAAAAACAAAAGTAGCAAGAAAAGGGAAACCACAGAGTGCTGGTCAATGAAGTCATTCAGACATTTTTGTATAACAGCCGCATAATGGAGTTTTGTGGTCGCCTAGCATCTCATTACAAAATCAATGCCAAAAAAATGGTTGGCTAGGAGATTGATGTGGAGAGGTATAATACCCCATGGTACCATGTGCAACATTTTGTACTTGAGAACACCCTGCCATTGTGTATCCTGTCTAAATAATACCTCAATTTGACTGGGAGAATGTTGCCACTGCAAACATAAGGGGTGTCACTTACTGATATATATGTGCACTACTGACTGCCTGATGTGACAGCTGTCTTCTGGAAAGATCCAACAATATGACAGATGCATACTGTGATAATCTTCTTTTCCAATAATCTCATCTAAATATTACGTACCAGTCATGTGCAGCAAATGCTCTGAGACAGCCTATCTTGAAAATACAAGGTAGGATTAGAACAGCTCTGTTTTGATACATTGAAGTCCATGTAAAGGGTTCTATAAAGCATAGTTAATAATGGAAGGGGCAAATATCTTCAGCCTTAATGTACTTGCATGTTTTGACCCTTTATAAATCTCCATTCTTCATCTCAGTTGTGGAACACATTCAGAATCCCAGAAAGAATATTCATTTTTGTTCAGATTGCAGCATCAAAACTACCAGTAAAGAATAACTGTTGATGGGAAAAGAACAAAACTTCAGAAGTGCAGGACTAGCCAGCAGAACAGTACTGAGAAAATGCTGCACTGCTAGAGGTGATATTGTTCTGTCAAGTCTTACTCAAAAGGGTTTTCTCCCTTGAGTGTGCCAAGCATAATAAAGGTAAGAACATTAGTCAATACTTTAAAATATTAGACACCACCCAACTAGTAAGATGGCTGCCACATATCAAATGGCCTTTGTCATTGGATTGTAGGTAGTTTTGTGTCTCTGGTAAATAACTAGCTGAATATTGATAGAGGTGAATGTAACTCAGAGCTAACTGTGAATTCACACATCATTAATTTTAGGACGGGCCAACACAAGCAGACTATGGAGTTTCTGGACTCCTGACTCCATGTTTCATTCTGGGTAAAAGGGATGATTAAAACTCAATGGGTACTATTAGCTTCCCACTATATCATAATGTCCTTCCCCATTCAACTGAGTGGACCTTAGAAGTGTTAACCCACAATACAGAATGTGGAATCATGATTAATACAAAATCTGATATTGATTTTGAGATTGTGAAAAGTGACATGGTGATGTAGTGATTGGAACCTGGTGGTTCTCACTGACTATGAAGAGAGTATCTTATATTTTTCACTGCCACACATTGTCCAGTACAGAAGTATCTGATCATTGATTGGGGTTGTTAACCTGGGCCAATAAGGAAGCCCTGGCTGTCCAATATAAACAAAGGATATTAATTTTCACAGTTCAGGGACTGGCTCCGAGTGGCTGGTAACAGCCAGTGTACTGTGCACAAGTAAATAAAGAGTTACCTGGTAGTAGGATACCAGCCTCTTTGCAATTATTTCAGTAGGACAGCCATTTTAAATCTGTTTTACATTGAGAACCATCAGTCATCAATTAGTTTGAGAAGTAGAACCTGAAACTAGCTGCAAGTCAGAAAGCAACCAATATACTTAATACCTTCCTGTTTCTAAGTTCATTTATTAATTAGCCTCATAGACATTTGCAACAAGAAATCTAACAACCCATTGGGAACCCTTCACTTTACATGACCCTCACTTCAAGTTTAAGTCATCAAAACCATTCAAGAAAACATAGGCCAGCCATAAATGAGACCATTTATTTGAAAATAGAGACTGAGTTAATGCATCCCAGAAAAGACCATCAGTTTTATCGTGTGTGTGTGTGTGTGTGAGAGAGGGAGAGAGAGAGAGACTGAATGCATGATGTTGTATTAATTTGGAGTAAGTGTAAGAGAATAAATAATCACTAGTTTTAAACTCATGAAAGCTTGAAGCTGAATTATTTAATTGGAATACATACATGAAGAATAAGGAAAGGACAGATCTCTTGCCATACAAAATGTATCTATCACAGGCAGTAATAGAATACATATGTTCTGACAATGATCAGTGAAAGCAAAAGATCCCAAATATCTGAGGAAGATCAAGGGGCCACATTCCTTCACTCAATCAACACAATGAACATATATTATCAAGTCTTTTATTTGCTATTGAGATGTTACGGCACATAAAGTGTCTGTTTTGTTTCTCTGAATCATTTAGATAACTCTACTTCATTGGCTATGGAGTACTTTGGACTTTCTACAATGAAAGCAGCATTGCAAAGTGTGAGTTAGTACTGTGCGAAGATATCAATAAGATATGAGGGTGAGTATGTATGTGATGAAACTTCCAAGTTGAAAAATGTGAAACAAAATACTTTGTGAATCAGGAAATGAGAGGAAGCATAAGCAGCAAGATTCTTAACAGAAGAACACAAAGATTGAGTGGTCCAGATATAAAATGTGTAAAAGTTGAAGAGCACTTCTCGAATATTAAAAAAAAACAATGGTAAAAGAAGTGATTTTGCACTTGTGCAAAATATTGGCGATCCACGATTCAAGTATCATATGCAGTTCTGTCAGAATATCATATCATACAAAAAGTGCAAAGATTCACCCAAAAAATACAAAGAATAAGAAATTATTATTGTGAAAAGAAACTATTTTATTTCCAGTAGAACAAATAAAGTTAAAGGCAGATCTTAGAGAAGAACTTCTTAGTGCTAAATAGTGAAAGAACATTTCCACTGGTTAGCAAATCTTTAATAACCAGATTTGATCAGGCACAGACAGGTGATTGCCATTGAGACAAAGAATATGAGGTTACTTTCTACCTTCACTGATGTTGGAGTGGATGACTGCCTGTTGTAGATCTGATTGGGCTTAATTTCCATTGTTTGTTGCCAAAGGTAACCAGGACCCTCAATGGCATTATTAAAAAGAGAGTTTGATAAGGGGCAAAATAAAAAAAACGGAATGGCCAAGCACATAACATTGGAATAGATAGTATTAGCAGAAGAACTCACACCAGCATAGACTCAATGGGCTGAGAAATCTCTTTCTGCCTTCTTTTCGTAGAGGTGAATGCCTCTGAGAATATTTTGTATGTCATGTGTACAATGGTTTTGCTTCTAACATAATTACAAGAATGTTATCTCAGCAAAAGTGCTTTAGTATCCCCTTTGGATATAAATCTAGAACAGCTTAAAGGTATAGTTGAGATCCAGACTCTCTCAAAGGATGGCTATGTATCATAAGTTGTTTTTAGAATTATTTACAATACTTTATTTTGGATTTTATCTCCTGATCATTATCACTTTTATTCCCTTAGTCCATTGTAACAAAATGCTCCAGCTGTTGATTTTTTTTAGTTTTTGAAATGTTTTGACAAGTCTTCAGTAGCCCCCTGGCATCCTATGTAAACACAATCGATCACCAATATTATTTCTCTACATCTAACCAACAAAATAAAATCTGAATCAGAGTTAGGCACTGCTATTGCATTTTCCACATGTATACTATGTGCAGCTTGCAGCAGAATAATTTATTCTTTACTGGAAGAACTATCAAATGAAGAGCTTGTACAATACTGACTTACCAGTGCCAGCTTCTCCCCTGGGTCCGGACTTTAATATTAAGACCTTGAGCTGATAATGTGGGATAATTGCTTGTGGCTGCTTAATATCTACATCTGAAATATTTCCCGTTTTAGCTGAGATGTGAAAGTGTTTAAATATTTGAATAATACCTCAATTTAAATAGTGGAGTAAATAACATAAGACAATCATGCTAAACCTTGACATTATCTTCTTCAGAAATGAACAAAGTCCCTGAATTATGGTTGTCTTGAAGAATATAAGAAATTATTACCTTTCAATAGATAATTTAAAATGCTCTTACTAATTGAAATAGGTTAGAAATAGATCTTAATTCAATTAGTGTAAACTGGATGAAGAGAAAGGAAGTAGGGTACAGCACAAAGTAGGCAAGGTTATTTTTAAACCATAATGTAGATTTGATATGAGGTGAATTGGCCATGCTAAATTGTCCTGTGATGGCCAGCGATGTGTAGGTAGGGAGGATTAGCTATGGAAAATGAAAGGTTATAGGACAGGTGAATGGGTCTGGGTGGGATGCTCTTCAGAGGGTTGGTCTGGACTCAATGGATGAATAGCCTACTTCCACACTATAGGTATTCTCTGATTCTATGTCACACAGACAGATGCTGCATCCCTGCCTCTGAGCTGAAACCTTATGAGTTACAAACCCATTCCAGGAGTAATTGCTCAACGTCACACAGCCAAGCAGGTCAAAAATCATTCAGCTGGTTCTTTTAGTTTGAAAAGAGTGAGGACTGCAGATGCTGGAGATCAGAGGCAAGAGTGTGGTGCTGCAAAAGCACAGCAGGTCAGGCGGCATCCATGGAGCAGGCGAATCGATGTTTCAGGCAAATCGATGTTTCGGGCAAAAGCCCCTTCTTGACGAAGAGCTTTTGCCCGAAACATCGATTCTTTCGCTCCTCGGATGCTGCCTGACCTGCTGTGCTTTTCCAGCACCACACTCTTGACTCTGACTCTTTCAGTGTGCCCATTGCAGGCAGAGAGCAGAACAGATTCCCTGTCAATTATTTACTGACAATGTGCCTTGGTAGCAAATAGTGTATGGCAAAAATCCCTGTTAAAAAAAGCACGAGGAGGTCAACATCTAACACTGGCTAAACATAGCTGCGGAGGTAGAACTCCATAATTATACAGTAGAGATTGAACTATTTATATTGACTTTTATAAACGGAGATCTTGATGTGCAATGGTAGCATTGATACTTCTAAGACAAGGTCTGAATTTCAGACAAACAGGTCAATTATCAATGCACAAGTGCCTCCAACCTGTGCCAGTATCAGGCATAAGAGGAGGAGCGATTCCCCGTCTGCTGTGCGACAGAAAAAAAGTTGGCATCATTTTCTGTAGTTCCACTCTACAACAAGCATGTAATGTTGCATGTTGCCATAGCAACTCAGTGTCCCTCAGTGAGCTGTAACACGCCATCATCATCACTTTATAGCTACATAAAGTATTCTTCATTTCCATTGCATTCATAATACAAGACTTTTTCTTGATTTCAAAGAAGACTGTGCAATATTACAACCAAATTAACTCTTGTTCTTGCTTGGAATTTGAACATCACATAAAATTTTATTGCCTGAGCATGTTCAATCAATGTACATCTTCACATTGTCTTTTAAATTTGCAGTGAAAAGAGAATGTATAAAGTCATGAAATAGGATACAAGTTGCATAACATCCAGGACATTAAATTCTAATACTTTATAAATTTCTGTGAAGTTTATTGTATATATTTCATTTTGAATGAGATATACCTGAGAAACAAATTTCATCCCTTTGGCACAAAGGTTACTGAGAACATTTATCCCAGAAATAATTGTTCAAAGCTACATTAAGAGAATAACCTATTTTGTAATAAATATGCATCACCAAACAATTTGATTGACTGCTAGTTATTTACTTGAGCACTTGTACAACAAGTTCTGCTGAACATATAGAGTAAATGAACATAATGGCATGTATGAAGAAGTAATTGCTTTGTGAATATTAGGGAAAACAACACTCCAGGTGCATATGGAAAGAAGCAAATATTTACAAAACATTCCTTAAAGTCATTAGGGTGTCTGTTGTCTTCTCAATCTTCTAATTAATTGAGCTTGTCTTGTTCATTTAACTTGGTCTTCTGAAACACTTCCTTACATTAAGACATTACAAAGAACTGTGGATGCTGGAAATCTGAAACAAAAACAGAAATTGCTGGAGAAACTCAGCAGGTCTGGCAGCATCCATGGAGACAAAACAGAGTTAACATTTCCAGTCCAGCAACCATCCTTCAGAACTGATAGAATCTAAGAAGAAGTATTATTTATGCTGTAACAGGGTGTGGTGTGGGGCAAAGGAATGAGCAGATAGGTGGATATTGTTTTCTGGGGATTCAGCTGCTTGCATTTGTTTTATAGTTTAATAATATCTTTGTTTATACATGTTAATATTTAAATAAATATAACCAGGAAACCTATGAGTAACTGAACCTAAAGGGATTTTCAAATGAAACATTAGCTCATCATACATCAAAGGAATTCAGGGAAATTGATTCTTAAAAGGATCTTTCAATATGGTCTGTCATCCCAATTATGTATAGTCTAATTTGAACAGATCTTTGTGACCTCCTACCTTCTCAACTATCCAATTTATTAAACTTGTGTCCATACAACATCCACATCAATATATAACTTATTAAACGGTACAGGAGGAGTAGGGGAAACAAAAGAATTCTGCCATATTTACTCGAGTAATAGTCAAATTTATTGGCTGCTTTTTAAGGTTAAATTTATGGGGTCGACTGTTACATGAATACTACTTTTGAGGGGCTGTAATTCATGCTGGTTAAAATTCATAACCGTATCATTAGCAGAAGCCCAACTGATCTCTAAACAAATAAGGGGGATAAAAAAAGATTTGTGGTAATTCTGAAATCCTGAAGCAGAACACAGCAGCCATTGAACTGGAAGACTACAAGGGGAGAAGAACAACCAGCAAACTGGAAAGCTGGACTCAGCACAAAATGGCCAGCACACTGACTCATAAACGTTGATCTGTTATGTATAAAGAACTAAGGTCTATATTTACACGAGATATATGGAAAAGTCCAGATTATTTGGCCAAAAGTAGGGGGTTGACTTTTTCATAAGATCGACTATTACTCGAGTATACCTGGTAGTTAAAAGTTTAAATTTTTATTTCCTGAACATCTTTTTGGTAAACACATAGGTGAGAATTTTCCCAGGCCGTGATCAACATGAACTATCAGGTGAGAGGTCACGCAAATGTAAGTCAGAGTGGATACTGTTGTGATTGGAATGAGGTCAGCCAGATGGATCTCATAGAAAATGAGTTCCCTGATTGGGGCTGTTAACCTGATCCAATCAGGGAGCCTTGGCTGACAGATATAAGCAGGAGGATCAGAGGTCCTGTCCACTAGGGTCAGTTTCATGGACTTTGCAAAAGTAAAGGCTGATGGGGGATATTGGCCTTTGTGGAGTTATTTCAGGTACCTAGTGAATCCAAATCACTGCTTGTTCTTCCAGACTGCAATCTTGATCACTGTGCATCAACATAGGCAACCACACATCTAGGAACATTGGCATCTGGCATATACTGCATCATCTGGTTACAATTCTGGTCCACCTGCGGTATGGCTCTACACTTTGGAGTGCACTGGCACTTTTTATTGCAATGCTGCTACTAAGACACTTCACCCACTGGGACATGCACACAGCTCATCGAATGGACAAAGGAGCTCTCTTTGTGCACAACCACTGTGTGTGTACTTGGATGTCTTGTCTCATCTTTTTGCACTTTGCCCCCTCAGCCAGATCGAAAGGGCTTGCAGTTCGTCTGTCTTGCCCTGATGTTCAATGAGGGCAGAAAGCCAGGCAGCTTTTTGAGATTGTCCACATTAAGGACGCAGGGCAGGTGGGGAAGGTCATGTGGTAACAATTTATTGACTCCGTCAGATCTCAATGTCACACCTACAGCATGTGCAAGCAGCCGATGCTGCAAAAACATGGCATGTGCATCAGTGAAATGACTAGGTCTCAACGTCAGAGGGGAGTGGTTGGCACTCAAGCCTGGGGAGCCTCTATTCATCATGGAAACCCAAGTCAGCCATTATACAGTCACCGAAGGGACAGTTCATGGTTAGGTTCCTCAGCTTGCAGGAGGTGAGGAGGTGAATGTTAGGGATCCTGTCACCCATCTTGGTCCTTTCTGCCTTGCAATGTTTTTTTTTTCAACTGGAATTAGACAAAGAGAGGAGTTGAATAAGGTGAAAGTGACCAACAAAGCTGTTCGTGCTCATGTAGCCAGTAAAAAGATACTAGTGAGTGAACAGGTAGAGCAAAGACTATCCAGAGTTCATGGTTTGGGGAGATTGGGTGACAGCAAATGAGGGAAGATGTTGCCTGACCTTGGCAGGAGGAGGGGTGCTCTCACAAAGATAAAGTTCGCGTAGCATGGACCAAGATGGTAGCACCTTCCAAGGCAGTGTGGCAAAAGTCAATGATTGTCCAGCGGCAGGACTGTGCATGTCTCTACGTTGTTGAGACTGCACTGCCCTAGATGGCAACCTTGGTCCAGGCTGGTAGTATCTAGTGTCATTAATTTATCTGCCAGTGTTGGGGGAGATGGATGGACCTCCTCTACACCATTCTGTTCAAAAGGACTTCCAGGTCACTGTCCACGAATGAAGTGCTAATTATCCCTTCTCTGCCATACACATAGCAAATGGCACAAACCATGGAGGACAGCCACAAACTGACAACACCTGACTGATTATACTCATGCCTTTTTAAAGGCAGTGCAAGAACCAGGACATCCCATGACGTCCCAGCAGTAGCAACTACTTCTGGCTATGGGAGAATCGTGGCATTGGACACGATGGATATCATAGGGACCTGGTAGTTAATTAATGAGGTCGGTTTGGGATGAGCCCGTGAGAAAATACATTGGACACCGCAGAGAAAAACCCTCCATGGAACTCGACAAAAATTACACTTTGCCAAAATATCATAAGATTCAGTCCATCGTCCTAAGATTCTAAAGAAAGCCTAAATAATTCTAAAGCTACAAAATAAATTGAGAGAAGAAAACCAACATTAAACTGACCCAATCTCACTGAATAAGTATCTGTTGTATATAAATAATAAATAAACAGTAAGTAATTACCAATTAATTTCAAATCAAACTAATTCATCAGCTAATTAATACTAATCCTCAAGTGAATCAATTAGTTCTAGATATAAATTGCTGCTAATTAATAAATAAAGATCTAAGATTGCAGAATAAGCAATGTGTAGCACAATGTGGGAGGTGGTTATCAGCAAGAGTATTTTAGATTACCACATTTGCAGCAAATTCTTCTGGTTTGAGAGATTCTTAGCTAGAGCCTTTGAGCAAGAGTGCAAATTAGATTCACTCCAATGGATGGGTGAAGGAGAAGAACTTTTTGATAGTTATTTTTTCCAGAATGTGTTACACCTCCGAGGAATGATGTGAAGGTGCTGGTGTTGGACAACGTTAAAAATCACACAACACCAGGTTATAGTCCAACAGGTTTGTTTGGAAATACAAGCTTTCTGAGTGCTGCTCCTTTGTCAGGTAGCTAGCTGTTGGACTATAACCTGGTGTTGTGTGATTTTTAACTTTGACCTCCAAGGAAAGCAGAGGTACATGGATTGAAGAGTGTGACTGTTAGATTGCAGGCAATCAAGTAGAGAAAAAGAGTAGGAGGGTCCACAAACATTTACTTTTTCTCTGTTATGCTGACTATGTAGGCAGCCAAAAAGCTAACAATGTTGCCACCAAATAGGAGTCAATGCCAGATGTGGGAGAGGGAACTGCAGAAAAAAAAATGTTAAAGTCATTTTGGATTTGATCATTATTGAGGTAGATCATGTCCTCTGCAGTTGCAACTGAGAGACCAGTGGAGTGTACTGTCTTTTTGGTGCATAGGTAAAGATAATTTGGAACAATAGAAAAAACTAAGAAAAGAGAGAGCACACAAAAAGAATTAAGGCACGTTAAGTGTGTGAGCAAGAATATGGCAAATGCAATATCATATGAATGAGTATTGTGATATGGACTGAGGAAGGAGATCTTCAGAGTATTTCTTAAGTGGTGAGAAATACAATATAAAAGCCAAAGCAACCCAGCTTTGATTTGAGAGCTAGTACGAAGGTGCAATAAAGAATTTGGAAGACATTCGGAAGCCTTTCATTCGGTAATGTGAGTATAGGAGTGACAAAATCTTGCTTTCATTGTATAGAATATTGGTAAGACTGCATCTGGAGTCTTGTGCACAGCCCTTGTCCCTTGTCTAAGGAAGGATATCTTTTCACAGAGCGATTGCAACAGAAGTTCTCTGGACTGATTCCTGTAATGGTGGGACACCCTGAGGTTAGAGATTGAGAAAATGGGCCTGTATTCTCTGGAGTTTTGAAGAGTGAGCTGCAATCTCACAGAAAGTTCCAAAACGTTTGAAAGACTAGACAGGTTGAATCCAGAAAAAAAATGTTTCTCCTGAGAATCTTTGGAATTCTCCACCCGAGGGAATTGTGGAAGATCAGTTATTAAGTAAGTTCGAAACAAAGACTGATAGATTTAAAGTTCCTAATGATATCAAGGGATTTGGGGATAATGTTGAGTAATGATGTTGAAGTAGATTGTCAGCAATGATCTAGGCTGACTGGCCTACCCCTGTTCCTACATTCCCATGTTCATTGGGAATATGGAAATACGAGGGAAGAAGTTTAAAAGAAAGCAACGGGAAAGGATAAAATCAAATGATTACAGAAAACAAAAATAGAAAGTAAATTATTCTATCAAAAGCTAAACCAAGATAGGGATAGAGCTATAAAGGAAAACACATGATAACCTCAAAAGGTTTGACAGCATAGATGTCAAGAAGGTGTTTCCACTTGTGATGAGACATCAGCTATAAACATAAATATAAATAAGTAACATAGATAAAAATAAAAAATTGTTCCAGCTTTGCGTGAAGGCTATTCCTTTCCACATTGCCCGTTAAAGCCTTATCCTCGGTGTTTCCTTGGCAATTTTTTGTCAGTGGTGGTTTGCCATTACCTTCCTTTCTCAGTGGCAGGGGGTCAGGAGAGAGGTCACAAGTCTACTTCAAGAATATAATCCATGCTGTTTGCTATGATTCCAGAATACATGCTAGCCATCAAGCTAACAGGGCTTACTAGCTCCCATAATCCCTAATAAATCTATAATCATTAAATACATCACTAATAAAGCAAATTCAGAAGAATCATTTTTATCTAGATAATGGCCAAAACATGCAACTCACTATCACAAAGAGTAGTTGAAATGACTTGAATAGATGTAATTAAGAAAATGTTTCATATCAGGAAAGAGAGAAAACAATGGAAGGAAATGTTGAATGAACGATGATTTATTGTCACCAGTACTCTGTAATGAACAACACGTAAAATACAGTGAAAGGCTCTGACTGTCACCTCAGTCTGGTCCATTCGAATACTTCAAGAATAAAAAGACAAAGCTGAAAGAAAGTCCATCTTTGCTCCATTGCCTACAACCATGAGCCCAAGCCCTGAGCCAGCCAACCAACGACTCCTAAACTGGTGGGAGGGGCCTGTCAACAGGCCAGCGATGCTGGGTCCCATGCTGGACCTATACTTGTCTTGCAACAAGGAGTTCCCAACTCCGCTGCCACTGCTGCCTCACTGACGACCAAGAGTCCCTGCTCCAGGCCCACCACAACCATGAGATGTTGACACTGCTATGCCATTAGCCAGGAGACCCTGGTCCAGGCCTACCACATTCAAGAGTGCCAACTCTGCTACTAGGCCAGACCACCGCTTCACCAAGAGTCCTGCTCCGGCTGCTCCCTTCCATGATTTCAGTCCCTCTGCTGTCACTGACAGAAAGAAGATGAAGAAAGAGAAAAAGAAACAGAAAGTCAGCAAAAATGTTAAGGAAAGAAGGGAGGAAGTAGCCACCTGAGTGGGCAGGCCCAGGAGCCCAACCACTGCCTACCTTGTTGGCACCGCCACCTTGGATGCATTGATGGGTTTAGATGAATAAAGGAGGCTTGTGTAGATAATACACATCAGTTTGGACAATCTGTCTATAATATAATTGTGTTGTAACTCATGGTCAGTATGTCAGCGTACCTTATTGAGAGGTATATTCAAGATTTTATCACTTTATTGGAGTATATGACCTGAGGGTATACAGATGTCATATTCCATCTCAGCTCAGATCACGTGCAGCATGAAAGTCTACTGGAAGCATGCTCCTCTACTGTAACTAGTAGCTTAATATTATCGAGACACTTTGGTGACTGAGGAATGCTATATTTGTATAAAATAATTAGTTGTACTAAATATCTGTTTATGCTTCAATACTACAGTATTCACATCCATATTTTAATGTTACAGGTGATAATATAAGCAATGCCACGTAAAACACCCCTTTGGCAGCACATTCACATCAATGAAAGCCACATCATGCAACTATGTGGTCTGACATTCGTGCACATCACCTTTGAAAAATAATAATAAATAAAAACAAGAAGTGTTGGAGAAAGTGTTGGCAGTGCCTATGAAAAGAGAAACAGAGTTACTGTTTAGAGTCTAGTACTGAAAGGGGCTAGAAAATGAGCATTTTTATCAGGTTGTTAGAGGGGAAAGAGGAGTGAGTGCACACATTTTCTGCTTTTCACACCTTCATTTACACACATTTTACATCTTTAGCACTCCTTTACCACTGATGGCACTCCCTTGGTCTTTATTTAATGCATCCTCATAATCTGTTCCACTTGCTTCTCCTCTTCTCCTGTCAATGGCATAAAAACAATCATTTTCCCTTTCAGTTTTGAAGAAGTGTCATACTAGTCTTGAAATATTAACTCAGTTTTTCTGTCTTTACAGATGCTGCCAAGGCTGTTGAGTTTCATAGAACATAGAAAAGTACAGCACAGAACAGGCCCTTCGGCTCACAATATTGTGTTGAGGATTATTCCTAAACTAAAATAAAATAACCTAAGCTACACACTCCTCAATTCACTGCTGTCCATGTGCATGTCCAGCAGTCACTTAAATGTCCTTAATGACTTTGCTTCCTCACCCACCGCTGGCGATACATTCCATGCATTCACAACTCTCTGAATAAAGAACCTACCTCTGACGTCTCTTCTATACCTTCCTCCTAATATCTTAAAATGATGACCCCTTGTGCCAGTCAATCCTGCCCTGGGGTAAAGTCTTTGGCTATTGATTATACCTCAGTCAGGTCACCTCTCTTCCTCCTTCTCTCCAGAGAGAAAAATCCGAGCTTAGTCAACCTCTCTTTGTAAGACAAGCCCTCCAGTCCAGGCAGCATCTTGGTAAACCTTCTTTGCACCCTCTCCAAAGCCTATCTTTCCTATAATAAGGCGACCAGAACTGGACACAATATCCCAAGTGTGGTCTCACCGGAGTCTTGTAGAGCTGCAGCAAAACCTTGCGGCTCTTAAACTTGATCCCGCTGTTAATGAAAGCCAAAACACCATATGCTTTTTTAACAACCTTATTCACTTGAGTGGCAATTTTGAGGGATCTATGCACTTGAACACCAAGATACCTCTGATCTTCTACACTGCCAAGAATCCTGTCTTTAATCCTATATTCAGCATTCAAGTTCAACCTTCCAAAATGCATCACTTCGCATTTATCCAGGTTGAACTCCATCTGCCATTTCTCAGCCCAGCTCTGCATCCTGTCTATGTCACTTTGCAGTCTGCAATAACCCTCGATACTGTCAACAGCACCTCCAACCTTTGTGTCATTGGCAAATTTACTAAGCCACCCCTTAACCTCCTCATCCAAGTCATTTATAAAAACTACAAAGAGCAGAGGCCCAAGAACATGGGCGGCACGGCGGCACAGTGGTTAACACTGCTGCCTCACAGCGCCAGAGACCCAGGTTCAATTCCCGCCTCAGGCGACTCACTGTGTGGAGTTTGCACATTCTCTGCGTGGGTTTCCTCCGGGTGCTCCAGTTTCCTCGCACAATCCAAAAATGTGCAGGTTATGTAAATTGGCCATGCTAAATTGCCCGTAGTGTTAGGTGAAGGGATAAATGGAGGGGAATAGGTCTGGGTGGGTTATGCTTCGGCGGGTTGGTGTGAACTTGTTGGGCTGAAGGGCCTGTTTCCACACTGTAAGTAATCTAATCTAATCTAAACAGAGCCCTGGGGCACACCACTCACCACTGACCTGCAGGCAGAATACTTTCCATCCACAACCACTCTCTGCCTTCTGTCAGCCAACCAATTCTGAATCCAAACAGCCAAATCTCCTTGTATCCCATACCTCCTGACTTTTTGAATGAGACTACCATGGGGAACCTTATCAAATGCCTCGGTGAAGTCCATATACACTACATCCACTGCTCGACCTGCTTCAACCTATCTCATCACCTCCTCAAAGAACTCAATAAGATTTGTGAGGCACAACCTCCCTCTCACAAAGCCTTGCTGACTGCCTTTAATCACACTATGCTATGCCAAATAGTCATAAGTCCTATACCTTAGAATTCTTTCCAAAACCTTGCTAACCACAGATGTAAGACTGACTGATCTATAATTGCCGGGGATTTCCCTATTGCCCTTCTTGAAAAGAGGAACAACATTCTCCTCCCTCCAATCCTCCGGTACGACTCCCGTGGAGAGTTAGGAAGCAAAGATCTTCGCCGGTGGCTTAGCAACCTCCTTTCTCGCTTCCCGAAACAACCTAGGATAAATCTGGTCTGGCCCTGGGTACTTATCAATCTTAATGTTTGCCAAAATTTCCAGCACACATATTTCTTTACTTTTCTAGCTTGCAGCATCCTGAAAGTTTTATTTAATTTATCTTTTGATGGTTTTCTGGAACTGTAATGTCATTTTTAACTGTCTCCAGCTAGGTCAATTTTATACCAATCTGTTCAGAGTAAAGGCTTTAGTTTTCAGTTATCTTGCCAAATGAGAAAGACATGACTGACACTACCATGTACAATGAGACAATGTACAATGAGACAATGTACAATGAGATAATGTATAATGAGACAATGTACAGAGACAATGTACAATATACACTGTATCTAACTAATTAATTAAAATTGAATAAATGATATTAAATTATACATTGTAAATAAATAAGCCAAGTTATTAAGCCAATAAATATTGCAACTTCTATTTTTTATTGTTCTGATTATACTAAATTTTAATTTATGACAAACAGTTAGTAAGGCACTTTTTCTGTTTGCTACTGAAGAAAATATCTTTTGCAGACATTGAATTGTAAAGCACATTGAAGAAATAACAATTTTTGGAAAAATGGATAAAGCTGGTAATTGGGCACTGGGATTATGACATACACTTTATTTGTGCCCAGACCTACCAATACAGACGGTATCCAGGCTTTATACCCCCGATAATTTAAATAATAATAGCATGCAGTGCCAGTGGTTGGACATTGCCACATGGGTCCCAAGCAAGGTGTATTTTGACTGTAGAAAATGCTAAGATTAGTTAAAAATAAGAAGAAAAGGAGCTGAAACAGTGCAATGCTCCACAAAGTGCTCCAAAGGTGCTCCAATGCTGTATTTGTGGCCTTAGTGCAGGAGATGGATTGATGAAGAGATTTCCTCTTCCCATAGGCTGTCAGACAGACAACCGAACAGATCTGCAGAAGGCAGTTTCAGCAGATCGTCATTCCTGTCTAGCTCTGATGATTTGAATGCTGTAAGAAATTCAATCACCTCACACATTTGGTGAAGGCAGTGTATGATTTAAGTCATGTTTTATTGGGAAGTGAGACTATACACGGGGGTGTAAGTGTCCTTGTTTGATCAATGGAAGTAAACAGACAGGTCAAGCAATTAGGAAGGAAAATGTTATGTTAGCTTTCATTGCAAAAGGATTTGAGTTCAGAAGTAGGAATGCCGGACTGCAGTTACTCAGGGCCTCCGTGAGACTAGACCTGGGGTATTGTGTGCAGTTTCTTTTCTCCTACCTAAGAAAAAGTATACTTGTTTTAGAGGGATGGCAACAAATGTTCACTCGACTGATGGCAGGATTGTTGCATGAGAAGAAATTGGTTTGACTGGGACTGTATTCACCAGAGGATAGAAGGTTGAGAGGAGATCTGATTGAAGCATATAAAATTCTAAATGAAGTAGATTGGCTAGATGCCTGGAGCATGTTTGTCCTGGCTGGGGAGTCTAGAACTAGTGGTAATGGTCTCAGGATGTATGGTACATCATTTAGGACTGAGATGAGGAAACATTCCTTCACTCAGAAGATGGCCAACCAGTGGAGTTCTCTATCACAGAAGGCTGGATTACTCAGTCTAATCAAGGAAGAGTCTGGTCTTTTATTTCAATATTAAAGGCAACTAATCCATGGCAAGAAAGTGAAAATATGGTGTTGAGATTAAGAATCAACCATAATCACGCTGAATGGCAGAGCAGGCTCAAAGGGCCAAATGGCTCACTCCAACTCAGACTTTCTGTATTCATATGAATGGACCTTCACATGCTATCAGCTAACAAATGAATGATTAGCCCACTAGACAATACTGTTCCATCCACCACACTTCCTTTTCTCACTCACCAACAATAGCCATTAACCTTAACTCAGCTTACATTTTGGTACAGTTAGAGGCCTCTGATAGACATGCATATAACAATATTTGCTGCATTGGCTAGCCTGCTATTGAATGCCACTGTCAATGGCATCCAACTCCAACTTAACATAGGACTTGAAACAAAGTTTGGCATCTATCCTTTTGATTGTGGAAGTTGTGTCCAACTCCATGTGAGCATTTGTGGACCTGATTATGATGTAGCAAATGGTCACCAATGTCTCATCATCCCTTAAAACACTAGCAAAAGACACTCAACATTTGAGTGTTGCAGGGAAACTGAAATCTGAGATAGTTGCCATCCAAGCCCAGTTTGGTGTCATTTAGTCTCATCTGACCACCATAGTAGCTACAAATCCCAACAATGACTTGTCTGTAGAATATGTTTAATGTTATAAAACATCCCAAGATGCTTCACAAACATGTTATATAATAAATCTTGACACTGAGTCACATAAGGCAATGTTAGATCAGATTACCAAAAGCTTGCACAAAGACATAGGTTTTAAGGAATATCTGCAAGTATGAAAGTGAGGTTGAAGTATAGAGAGATTTATTCCAAAGTTTGCGACAATGGCACCTGAAAGCAGCCTAACCAGTGGTGCAGAAATGAAAATCAGGGATGCATAGAGGCTAGAATTCAAGAAGCGCTGATACTTTGGAATTTGTGGAGCTAAAGGCAACTGCAGAAATATGAAGGGGTTAGGACCATTGTGGAATTTCAAAACATGGCTGAGAATGTTCAAATCAAGATGTTGCTTGACAGAACCAATGTAATTCAACGACAATCAGAGTAACAGGCCTCGGTCCGCATGTTGTCAAAGGCAGCCATGTTTTGGATGTGCTTCGGTTTACAGAGGTTACAATGTGGAAGGCCAGGCAGGAGCCATTCCTGATGAAGGGCTTATGCCTGAAACATCAAATCTCCTGCTCCTCAGATGCTACCTGACCTGCTGTGTTTTTCCAGGGCCACCCTCTCAACTCTGATCTCCAGCATCTGCAATCCTCACTTTCTTCCAGGCAGGAGTGTGTTGGAAAAGTCAAATTTTCATGCAGTAGTGGCACAGATGAAGGTTTCAGCAGCAGATGCGCTGCGATAAGGAGGAAGTCAAGCAAAATGGCACAAATATGCAGTCAGAAGTTCATCTTGAGATCAAATATAACACCAAGGTTGCAAACAGACTGATAGAATCTCCAACTGTCACAGGGGCAGGGATGAAATTAGCAGCTAGGGAATGCAGTCTGGAACAAATGGCTTTAGCATTCTCAATATTTATAAGCTATCTGGTTCTCACAGCTCGTCAGCACTCTGAGCTTCAGCAGAGTAATAGCTTTCTTGCTGAAAACCATGGCTGTTTTTGTATAAACAAGCTGTTCTCTCACAGGATAGCAGTGTTCATGCTCCCAGAACTACAACTCTGTCTGTGCTTTTGCTGTTGCCTCGCTGCCAGCCTGTTGCCACCATGCAAAGGTGATGTTCATGGAATCCCTGTAAGCCATTCGGCCCATCAAGTCTACACTGCCCCTCCGAAGAGCATACTACCTAGTCCCACCCTATCCCTGTAATTTCCTATGGCTAATCCACCCAACCTACATATCGCTGGGCATGATGGGTAATTTAGCATGGTCTTCCCACCTAACCTGCACATCTGTGGGAGGAAACCATAGCACCCAGAGGTAATCCACACAGACCGTGGCAGGGACATCCAGGTTCAACACAGCTAGTCACCTGAGGGCAGAATTGAACAAGGGTTCCTGTCGCAGTTAGGCAGCAGTGCTAACCACTGAGCTACTGAGCCGCCGTGTTGTTTAAAACTGTGCTTTCTCAGTCTGGAGCTGCTGAGAATGTCCCACAAATCATCTGCTGCCTCTATCACTGAAAAGCAGCTTCTGCCTGCCATATTGCTGGGGTAACACAGGGTAGGAACACTAGTCAGGGGAAAGGCACCTGACAGATTGACAATAATGGATGCACAAGGGTGATGAGTTGCCTTTTCAATGTAATCTTGAATTTATTTTATTCTTCCATGGGATCTGCAAGTCTCTGGCTGTTATTGGCCATTCCTAACTGCCCTTAAGAACTATCTGTTTGAAATGCTGTCATCCCAATTGCTGTTCGGAAGGGAATTTCCAGGATTTTGAAACAGTGTCAACGAAGGAGCAGCTATGCAGTTCCAAGTGAGGATGGTGTGTAGCTTGTGGGGGTGATTCTGCAGGTGGTGGTATTCCTATGTATCTATGTATTTGGTAGAGATCATGGTTTTGGAAGGTGTTGTTGAAGGAGTTGCCATAGTGCAATCTCTGGATAGACTCTACTGCAGTTGTGTCGCTGGTAGAGGGATTGAATTGTGAAGGTAATGGTGGGGTCCCAATTAAATGGGCTGTTATTCCCTGGATGATGCCAAGCATCGTGATTATTGTTAGAGCTGCAGCCATCCAGAAATGGGCAGTATTCCATTACACTCCTGAGATGTTCTTTGTCGGTGGTGGGCAAACATCGGCTAGCCAAAAGATAGGTTTCTCTCTGCAAAATACTCAGTCTCAGACAAACATGTGTACGCCGGATCCATCTTTTATTTCTTTACATGTTCTATTGCCACATCCTTTCCATTTGGCATAATCACACTTTTTTGTTGTCTTTGTCTTTCATCCTAATAAAGACCTTCCCTTTTGTTCTTTCCTCTTTCAACTCTTTCCTAGCTCTGGACTTAAATAAAACAGTATGTTTCAAAAATGTTCCCATATTCATTGAAATAAATCAGCTTGAAGGATTGATTTTAGTCTTATTTTCATATTAACCATCACAGCACATCTCTTCCATAAGACACGCAGGAAAGAGTAAAATTCAGGATGAAAATGGATAGATACCATTCATGATCGCCAACATCCTGTGTAAATACCTCTTGCTGTTTGCATGGAAGTCGATTTTGTGACATACGTTTCCTGCTCTGAAACACATCATTAACATTGAAATCAGGTTGCCACAGTTCAATTGGGAGTGCAATTTATGTTACTATGTGAAATTTCCAAGACTTGTGGTGAAAGGGAGTTAAGAGACTTCTAAGTATGTAAGATAGAAAACAAAACCAAATCAGGCCTGAAATTGATAAAGGAGAAATTGGCAATTAAAATAGCATCCAGGTCTAAGTCTAGATTCATTTGTTTTTGCTACCATCTCCTGATATAATTTCATACTTAATCTATAGCTTTCTATGCCTCCCACGGTTCTCTGCTGTAAACTGAACAATCTTATCTTTCTGTTGTTAATCAGGTTGCAGGTCTTCTAATCAATACTTTCCCAATTTAGTAAACTCAAACTATATGAGAATTAACTCAGCATCTGATGATGATTTTGCTTTTAATGTTAGAAATTGCTGCCTATGTGTTTCCAGCAGAGTGAGTACTGAGTTGATAAACAGCAATTTAATCACTCTCTTACTTGTTTGCAATTGTATTTTCTGCAGCCTTTCCACTGCCAGTGCTGATGTTTTAATGGGGGAGTATTTGTTATATATAGCCAGCCACGCATTTCAAATATGCATATGTCCCTTGAAGCATTTCTGTTTTGAAAATATAGCTCAAATGAGACCACTCAGCAGAACAATAAAATGGGAAGGATCTGCTTCAAAAGATAATACTGTGCTCCTGGTTCTTCCATTGATTTTTTGCTTAATTTTCACTTTAATATTTACTGTTCCTTACACACATTGCACAAGCTAAACTAATGAAAGTTTGATTTGTTCAAGTTGTCCAGTTGTTATATACCTGGCTTTGATTTTAAGTGAATAATTGATTCAAAAAAAGCTCCTTTTCTTTATCTTTGTAGTTTTCCTGAAGTGTTTTCATGGCTTATAAAGATACTCAATTACACTTTGCTCAAATTATTGTACTGTATTGAAAACCAAAATTGGTCTCAACTGCATATTGATTTCCTATGAGGTTTATATATTAAAGTGTTTCTTTGAAATAAAAATGTTGGATAGTTAATCTCAAGTCAGGAGTTGAGTGGAACAAATGGTGTTAATTTACTTTTCTATTGAGACCAAATCAACTATATATTGTCTACAACATCTGTGTCTCACTTTAGAAGATATAAAAAAGGTAAACAAAGTAGAAGTCTGTAAAAGCTTGTTTGGGATGCAATATGGATTGAAGAAACAGAATAAAGAAACTTATTCATACTTAATAATTAAATAATTCATACTGAAATGTCAGTTCTGTATTACTGAAATATGAAGCCAAAGAGACCATATGATGCATATTCCTTTAAGTGCTAACATTTGTTATATTTTAAATATTTAGAAGTGCTCTTTTTATTGACAGGTAAATTGAATTCCATCATTTCTTTGGGAAAATAAATGTAATTTTGGTTGCTGCAATGAAAACCAAGAGACTTGAAAATTGCATGAGATGCATTTCTAAGCATTCAACATACACTGCCATCTCATGGTAATATTCTCTCCAATCAAACCTTTCTAGACAAAAGGCCAGTCTTTTAGTATATTGTAGAAAAACTATATTTGAAAGAACATATATTATGTTATCTATGTCTGTGAACTGCTACGCTTCTTTATTAATTTATTTCTCACATCAAAGAAAGCAATTTGACTCCTCCTAAAAGGACTTGTCAATGCAACAATGGCTGAAAGAAATTGCAGTCCATAAAACATAAATGATTTCAATTGTTTAATGAAAAAGGAATACGTGGATACAACGTACTAGATACTACCGTTTTGGCTTACTGGTGTTCATATGCCTGAAGTCATTTCTGAAAACAAATTTGTCGCTTTTCTTACAACGTTTATTATTAAGTATTATTTCTACTTTGTCAGAAAGTTCTGTGGAAATTTCATTTCATTTTTCATCTGTGCAGAAGATAAACACTTGGCAGTTGAACAACAGCAATTCCCAGCCTCCCTATAACTCAGGGCTTCGTGAAAATGGTGTCTCACTGAGAGAAATTCTCAATCCTTGTTTGAGTAGCACCAATATCATGCTATTGATAGTAAAAATATAGCAGAATGTTGAAATACAATGGTGAACCTACAATCTTCAACACATTCTTTGTCTTCAGTAAACTAAAAATTAGATTCAGAACAAATCTAACATCTTAAGGAATGGCATTGCTGGAAGCAAATAAATGTAATCAATTTTTGCCTTTGGAGTTTTTTTTTGCAAGTTTCCTTTCACAACTGCATAACTCATATGAACACTGGGGAAGGATTGTGCTAGTTTCTACATAATGCATACCAATACTATGAGCACTTTTAAATATCCAAACTTACAGCACTGAGACTGTTGTGTATTTTCAGGAAAAGAAAGAAAAGCATGTCTTCGTATAGCCTTTCACAGCCTTAAGAATATTCCAAAGACTTTAACTGTCAATGAAATATTGCTCATTGAAATGTCACATAAGAAATGCCTCTATAGTAACAAGGGCAATTCTTCCACCAAAATTTGCTCTGCTCCTCGTCTCAACATTACAAAAAATATTGTTTAACTATCATAATGGACAAAAAAAAATGATGGCACTGTACATAGCCTTCTATCTCATCTGATACAATAATGGAAGTAGAAAATCCTGTCAAAGGCAAAGACAATTTTTCATGGAAAGTAAGGAGGATAGATCACTCAGGCACTTATTCCCTTTATTTTGTGTATTCAAGTGACCCAGATAGAGGCCTGGAAATTATTCAACTGTCTTCCTGCTAGTTGTATATTTTATATCTTTGAAATTTGCTGCGATACAGTGTGGTTGACCACTTGATCAAGAAAGGCATTGCAGCTACCTCAGCATGAGTGAGCAACAGCATCAGAGACATTTACCAATGACTAGAAAACAACCACCTACATCCATCATCTTTGACAGGCGGACATGTAACCTTGCAAGCTTGTGAGGAAAAACTATACATATGCTTTGAAGATCACAGCGACAATGAACTTCCTCGTCACCAAATCCTTTCAAACTTCAGCTGGGGCCAAATGTAGGATCTTCCAGTCAATAGCCTGTGGACCCAAAGTGCCAAAAGCTGTAGGATTTGCAACCATCACCATTCAAAGAGACCATTGACTGCACCATGCAAAACGCAGAGCTCCGTGGCATCATCCAACCAGATACTTAAACAGGAAGGGTCTTCCTTCCCTTATTGCCTTGCTATTGGCAACCGTAGGCAGCAATTCCTGCAAGTGTGCACCCATTATTTACACACAACACTTAGATTCTTCATATGTTCCCTCACTGACATCACCTCTGCACTGGCTTGTGAGTGAAAACTTGTATCCTAAGAAGGCATGACCAATCATCCTTGTGTGAAACCATTGGACTGATAGTGAACAGAGCTTTGTTGCTGAAAATGTGTTGCTGGAAAAGCGCAGCAGGTCAGGCAGCATCCAAGGAGCAGGAGAATCGACGTTTCGGGCATGAGCCCTTCTTCAGGCTCATGTCCGAAACGTCGATTCTCCTGCTCCTTGGATGCTGCCTGACTTGCTGCGCTTTTCCAGCAACACATTTTCAGCTCTGACCTCCAGCATCTGCAGTCCTCACTTTCTCCTAGAGCTGTGTTGCTGCCCATGCATCCCTCATTGAAGAGATTATTGGGCTGTGAGGGTTGATGTCCTGGACTGCTAAGGAGGAGCAAGTGAAAGTGAGAACTGCAGATGCTGGAGATGAGAGTCAAGATTAGAGTGGTACTGGAAAAGCACAACAGGTCAAGCAGCATCCGAAGGGCAGGAAAATCGATGTTTCAGGCAGGAGCCCTTCATCAGGAGTGAGGCTGGAAATCTCGGGGGTGGAGAGATAAATGGGAGGGGGTGGGGCTGGGGAGAAGGTAATTGAGAGTGCAATAGGTGGATGGAGGAAGGAGTAAAGGTGATAGGTCGGAGAGGAAGGTGGAGTGGATAAGTGGGAAGGAAGATTGACAGGTGGGTCAGGTCATGAGGATGGTGCTGAGCTGGAAGTTTGGAACTGGGGTAAGGAAATGAGGAAACTGGTGAAGTCCACATTAATGCTCTGGGGTTGAAGTGTACTGAGGTGGAAGATGAGGCATTCTTCCTCTAGATGTCGGGTGGTGAGGGAATGGTGGTAGAGGAGGCCCAGGATCTGCATGTCCTCAGCAGAGTGGGAGGGACAGTTGAGATGTTCAGCCACGGGGCAGTAGGATTGATTGGTGCGGGTGTCCCGGAGATGTTCCTTGAAGTGCTCTGCGAGAAGGCGTCCAGTTTCCCCATTGTAAAGCAAACCACATCAGAAGCAATCGATACAGTAAATGACATTTGTAGAAGTGCAGGTGAAACTTTGATGGATGTGGAAGACTCCTTTGGGTCCTTGGATGGAGTTGAGGGGGGATGTGTGGGTGCAGGCTTTGCAATTCCTGAGGTGGCAGGGGAGGGTGCCAGGAGGGGAGGGTGGATTGTAGGGGGGTGTGGACCTGAGCAGGTACTCACGGACGGAATGGTCCTTGTGGGAAGCAGATAGGGGTAGGGAGGGAAACATATCTCTGGTGGTGGGATCTGTTTGTAAGTGGCAGAAATGTCAGCGGATGATGCGGTTTATGAGAAGGTTGGTAGGGTGGAAACTGAGGACCAGGGGGGTTCTGTCCTTGTTACGGTAGGAGGGGTGGACTCTGAGGGCGAAGGTGCAGGACGTGGATGAGATGCGTTGGAGGGCATCTTCAACCATGTGGGAAGGGAAATTGCGATCTTTAAAGAAGGAGGCCATCTGGTGTGTTCTGTGGTGGAACTGGTCCTCCTGGGAGCAGATACGATGGAGCTGGAGGAATTGGGCATACGGGATAGCATGTTTGCAGGAGGTAGGGTAGGAGGATGCGTAATCAAGCAGCAGGCAGGACGTGGATGAGATGCGTTGGAGGGCATCTTCAACCACGTGGGAAGGGAAATTGCGATCTTTAAAGAAGGAGGCCATCTGGTGTGTTCTGTGGTGGAACTGGTCCTCCTGGAAGCAGATACGATGGAGCCGGAGGAATTGGGCATACGGGATAGCATGTTTGCAGGAGGTAGGGTAGGAGGATGTGTAATCAAGCAGCAGGTTTATAAAACATGTCGTTCCCTCCATGACTACCTAGTCGGGTCCATGCCCCCCAACAATCCACCGTCCCCTCCTGGCACCTTCTCCGGCCACCGCAGGAATTGCAAAACCTGTGCCCACACCTCCCCCCTCACCTCCATCCAAGGCCCCAAAGGAGCCTTCCACATCCATCAAAGTTTCACTCGCACTTCCACAAATGTCATTTACTGTATCCGTTGCTCTCAATGCGGTCTTCCTTTACATTGGAGAGATTGGATGCCTTCTCACAGAACGCTTCAGGGAACATCTCCAGGTCACCTGCACCAATCAACCCCACTGCCCCATGGCTGAACATTTCAACTCCCCCTCCTACTCTGCCGAGGACATGCAAATCCTGGGCCTCCTCCACCATCACTCCCTCACCACCCAATGCCTGGAGGAAGAACGCCTCATCTTCCGCCTCAGAACCCCTCAACCCCAGAGCATCAATGTGGACTTCACCAGTTTCCTCATTTCCCCTCCCCCCACCTTACTCCAGTTCCAAACTTCCAGCTCAGTACCATCCTCATGACCTGTCCCACCTGTCAATTTTCCTTCGCACCTATCCACTCCACCTTCCTCTCTGACCTATCACCTTTACCCCTTCCTCGATCCACCTATTGCACTCTCAATTACCTTCTCCCCAGACCCACTCCCTCCCATTTATTTCTCCACTCCCGAGGCTTCCAACCTGATTCTTGATGAAGGGCTCCTGCCCAAAATGTAGATTTTCCTACCCTCGGATGCTGCTAAGGAGGAGCACTCCAGTACTTACCAGATAGGGTTCCATGACTGTTTGCTGTACCTTGAGCAACCTACTTCACCAGTACAAAAGAGGGGAAGTGGACCAGCCAACTGCTTCCTCAAAGTAGGAAGAAGATGATCTGACATAAATGTTGAGGGAGCCAATACTAACAGGAAGGATATTGAAGAAGCCAGGCCAGCTATAGGATCAGGCAGATAGGCCCAAGAGAACCTGATCGTATCTAGATTTGAGACTGAACAATTTTGTGAGAATGTTTGTGGACAGTCAGCAGTAATGGCACATGGTAATGCATAAGCCTTAAATGCTTTCAGGACACGCTTGTTTTATAACAGTGAAACTCTATATTGCTCTACTTACTATACAGTGTGCATTTCTTTGCTCTCTTTGCACCAATGAATTCCTGTTCAGTTTGATGTCCAGAACATCAGGATGGAGTCCTGTGGACTTTAAAGCTTTGCAAAGCTTTTTTTGCAAGAGGCATTCGCCAATTACATATAGATGTAGAGCAGCCACAACATGCTGACTGAGTTACACAACACATTAATGAAGTTTCTCACTTGCCAAAGAGTTAACCCCTCCCAGATGAGGTGTGTGTTTGAGAACATTACTGCTCTTCGCCATGTTGGACCTGAAATGCATGCAAATGTCAAGGTGATCATCACCTGTCAAGATATTTCAGAAGGTAATGCAACACTATTAAAAATATAGAAAGATTTCAGGAGATTACTGGAATGTAGAAACTATGGCGTATTAAAACCTTGTCACCTGTATACCAAAGTTCAATCTTCTTTAATCCTTCTATTTCTGTCCCTACATCAGGGTGCACTGGAACTTGTAGCAGAGCTAGTGGAGACGGTTGACTGTTTTGTCACCTTATAGGTGTCACATGGTACACAGGTATCCTCTGGCAACCCTGGATCAAGATGTCCCAACCTGCTGGAGATCCAGCCAGCAACATGAGCTAGTGGAATCATTTGAGTCTCTGACAGAGGGTAAGTGGTGTAACAGACCATCTGCTGAAAGTCCAGAGAGTATAGTTCATGCCTGCCTTTCTGTTGCTTCTCATCCCTGATAGTGTGCAATGGTATCTCCCTCGTCCTTTGAGTAGCTGGGGAACCTGGAGTGAGGGTAATGTCCCACTGCAGATTCTTGCAAAGCCAGTAAGTACTAGATTCCATGGCTTGAGTGATTGACTTGAGGACCAAGGACATTTCTGGCAAATACTGATTCTTCCTGGTGAATCTGCTTCTCCACAACAGCCACCATCCAGTCCATGGAGGCAGCCATGCACTCACAGGCTAGAGACATGGCTTCAAGCAGAACCTGTGCAGACTCTTCTGCCCCTCACTGCAGTCTGTGCATGATCTCTAGCACCTCTGCCAGATAATTCAATGTCTGCCTCTGAATTTCTGTCAGCTCATTAGAGATCATGCACAGGTCCAGAGCTCACTATCTGTACTAGACTCGTACAAACAAGCAGACACACAAGCATACACATTAGAAGCAAGAATTCGACTAACAGCCCCTTGAAAATAGATGTACTGTTTGTGTTGGAGTTCCATTTTGAGATATACAACATGAATTGGATATGTCTGCATTGTTCACAAGTTTTACTTGTTTTCCCTTCCTCTCTGCTCCATCTAGGGCTAAGTGTCTGAGTTTAAATATGGTGCTAGGACTTTGGGAGCACACAAAGTCCTGGTGGGGAAGTAGAATTTCCTACTCATCTACCAATAACATTTGGTGCTTACCTACAGCTTTAAAGAACATAATTGCATAAGAAAACCTGGTCCACCCCCAAATGGAGGGGCCTCCTGCTTTTTGATCACAATGTCACAGCCTCAGAAAACACCAATCCTCCCATTGTGTGTAACAGGAATTTGTTCACAGTTCTTTAAAATAGCAGCTCTATGCTTACAGCTCTTTGCTACCAGCAATATCTATTATTTGCTTCATTTTCTCCAATTCTACAGCTAGGATTAACCAAGCAAGCACAGTAAGCATCAATAGTAAATTGAAAAATTGAACTCTACACAATCCATTATTTATATCGTACTTGGTGGTAGGAAATCTAAGAGAAGGGAAGATTTTGTTTTAAATAACTCATACAACAATTGATTTAAGCTGGAAGGATAAAATTTAATGTTACAGCTCTAAAAAAATCATCAATTCTTCCATAAGTCATTTATCAAGCGTTGTTGAAATCAATTAAATGGAATGATCAGGTTGGAACTAAATTATATTCTTTTCAGAAAGCTACTCATTAACTGAAACATGTGGCAATTCGCGTAAATACAATGGACGTTTATGCTTGCCCAATCAATGTTCTCTACAATGGAATGATTATATTGAGAAAGACACCATTGTAGTAACGGCTGGATTGTGATGCAAAGTGATGCCAACAGCATGGATTTAATTCCATACTAGCTGAGGTCATAGAGTCATAGAGTCATAAAGATGTACAGCATGGAAACAAACCCTTCGGTCCAACCTGTCCATGCTGACCAGATATCCCAACCCAATCTAGTCCCACCTGCCAGCACCTGGCCCATATCCCTCCAAACCCTTCCTATTCAGATACCCATCCAAATGCCTCTTAAATGTTGCAATTGTACCAGCCTCCACCACATCCACTGGCAGCCCATTCCATACACGTACCAACCATCCACTGGCAGCCCATTCCATACACGTACCAACCTCTGCGTGAAAAAGTTGCCCCTTAGGTCTTTTTTATATATTTCCTCTCTCACCCTAAACCTCTGCCCTCTAGTTCTGGACTCCCTGACCCCAGGGAAAAGATTTTGTCTATTTATCCTATCCATGCCCCTCATAATTTTGTAAACCTCTATAAGGTCACCCTTCAGCCTCTGACGCTTTAGGGAAAAGAAGGTTCCACCTTTTCAACATCACTCCTTAGCTAAGGTGTGGTGGCACTCAGGTTAAACTCACCAGCAGTCATCAAGATTTAAGAAGAAAGCAGCATTGTCCTCCCCTAGGGCTAGGACACTACATGTAATAAAAATAATTCCCTTGAATTCTTATTCTTGTACTGTATTTCATACAAAGGATGTCTGTTGTGCTTAGACGTCCAAGTCCAGGAGCTGGACTTTAACAATTAGCCCACATATAAAAATAGGTAAAAACAATGACTGCAGATGCTGGAAACCAGATTCTGGATTAGAGTGGTGCTGGAAAAGCCCTTGCTTTTGCCTGAAACATCGATTTTCTTGCTCCTTGAATGCTGTCTGAACTGCTGTGCTTTTCCAGCACCACTCTAATCCACATATAAAATTGACAAGGTAGATTGACTTCTCATTATGGAGACTGCATGATTATAATTTTAATTGATAAAATGCATGTTGTACACAATTGAAATATTCCAATAGACCTTAATGGCATCTTAAAGAAGAAAAATAGATTGTTGCTCATGGAACTTTGCAATCTCAGCAAGTCTTATGCTAAAATTGATAATATTGCAATTCAAAGTCAAGTTGTCAAATACTTTATTGAAATAAATAATATTCATAATTTGTCTTCAAAGTAACATTGGCAAGAATAACATAATTGATTACATAATACAGAAATGACAAACACATAAATCATGAAATGCTGATTAAGATCAATAGAAAATCCTTGTGGGTCTGTGGGTAGGGAGATAGAAAATGGTGCAGGACTCAATTGTCCTAAGAATCCATCTAGGATTTTCCTTTTTGTTCATTTTTAGTGAAGGATTCTTGCATGAATTTTCTGACTGCCCTCTATTCTCATCCTACCCGATGGTAATACTAATCAAGTCAGTTTCCAAAAGCATAGACCATAATAATAGAAGCAAAGAACGTGTAAGATGGTTGATGTGAATTAAATGTAGAAAATGTTGGAGAAATTCAGTCGGTCTGGCAGCATCTGAGGAGAAAGAAACAAAGTTAACATTTACAATCAAGTATGACTATTCATTAGAACCTCAGGTTTTAAGGTGCTAAGCATCATCGTATGTTATAAGTAAACCAATCTTTTTCTCAGCACATTATAGGATTTGACAATACATCTGGAAAAGTTTTTTTCAATTCAGTCATGGGATGTAAGCGTTGCTTGCTCAGCCAGCTTTTATTACCCATACCCAATTGCCCTGAGGAGAGTGAAAAGTGAACCAAGTCTATCCCAAGCCAGGCCAGGTAAGGATGGTGGGCTTCCTTCAGTAAAGAACATTATTGAACCAAACAGGTTCAACAGTGGTTTGTGTGAACAAATAAGTAACACAAAGGCAAGACATGAATAGTATTTCAAAGTAGCAGCATGGAATAGTTTAAAAAAAAATGCACAAGGAAATGTTAACAATGATAATACAAATAAAGTCTTAGAAATAAAAATAATGTGATTATGCAAATTTCATGATGGACTAGTAGAACACTCCAGAAAACAAACAAGCAGGATAAAAGAGATTGTTCCCATCCATCTGATTGGATCAAAATATCACAAAATTCAATATATTGTTATATGTAGAGTATACTTCAATCTTTATCACTGCCAAATATCAGATTGGTTTCCTCTTGAATTAGCAAATAATGTCCAAGTAACAAATTACTGTTGCTCAGTCCCCACTCCTCCTACTGTTAAAGAGAAAAAGCACCTGTCATGAGAAGGTCAGTTTGCAATAGATGGACAATACATGGCAGTAAGTGATATACTCTGAATATTACCACCAATGAAGTGAGGGGAAAACTGGTGGAGTAGGTCAGATATAAAATGAGACGAAAATTGAGGGCCATTCTCCAGGAGATGAATGATCTGTCCCATCAAATAATCATGTCATATGAAGTCAACATCTATCCAAGAAGTCTAAATGTGTGTACCATCATTGTTGAGTATCTTGTTTATCATATATTTCATGATGTCATGATCATACAATTATATTATTGCATATTTTACAAAGAAGGCTAATTTCACTTTAAATAATTGATAGAGGATATAAAAAATGGCAGCCAAAGGTTGCATGGCTGCTATTTATTGATTCACATGAGCCATTCAACGAAAAACACAGACTGATACATTATCTCAACAGCAGCTACAAAGGTAACAGTTTGGAGTTTGATTATCCCTTTCAACAACATAGTGGGTTTTTACAGATGTGAAAATTTAAAACGTCTGAGACAAGCAACAGACAGGAAGGATGACCCACAGAGAATTCCAGCATAATTGTGGGTTAATTATTCATCAAAAGTTACCATTGCAGCACCTTATGTTTGATTTCTATAGAGATATAAAGCCTCATTAAAAGCCAGAATGTCCCAGAAAGAAACTGAGTAGTAACATCTCTTTCTCTCTCTCAAAACTTGATCTACTTGCTGAGCTTACCTGCAGAAGAAAACAACAACTGTTCAACGATAGGTGCTGTCACATTTGCTGGATCTGACTTCAAGGGCCAACCTCTTCATTTCAACAAGAAGAAACTCAAGAAAGAAACTCCAATAAGATGCAATGGAAATATACTGGAACTTCTCATCATGAGCATTATTTTATCTTACCTGTATTTGTTATTATTTTGGCTTGTGTAATTTCTTAGATAATAAATTTATCTCCATATTTTGAAAGAAGCTTCAACAGTAACTTTTAATAAAATAGTACTTAACCATTTTAAGCAAAGGCTTAACTTCTGATCCACTTTAACTTAAATTATGCAAATAATAAGTGGTTTAAACAATCTTTATTAACCACACTACAAACATGCTTGATAGCCACAACTAATTATGTTTATGCATCCATATTTTATTGGGATAGAAGAGTGTATTTAAACACAACATTGTACACAAATGAATGTTTGCTCTGGTGAGAAGATACATGTCTGAAAACATTTTTTTCTCCACAGACTCTGACTCATTGAGTATTTCTAGCATTTTCTACTTTTACTAATTGATTGCTTGCTTACATTTTCAGAATGCGCTATGTGCTTTCCCATTCTTGTTATCTACAAGGTTGGGCTCTGAAATGATTAATGCTGAGGAGTGCATTAAGTACCATCCAATATATTGATGTCATACAGATTTGAGTGAGAGACCAGCTTTTGAATTTGAAAGAGGTAAACCAAACATCTCATTCTCCCTCATAGTCTTAGTAACAATGTTTATCATACCGACATAACTTTATCTGATTGTGATCATGACATGAATTACATCTTGATAGATTTGAAAACATCATTTCATTAGACAATCAGGTGGATTTTCCCTACCAACACTAAACCAGTCAGCTCTATGGATCCCAATATGAAAGGACATAGCATAAACATATTGGCAGCAAATCTACCTCATGTATCTTTTAACAAGGTGACTGTTGTAAGGTACTATCATAGAACAATGCTTTCTCCTCACAACAAAAAAATCTTAGTGGTCAACTCTTCAGTGAACACCTTGTATGCAACGAACTCTCATTAGTCACTGCAAAACACCAGGAGAAATGGGTGACATGGTGATTAGCATTGCTGCCTCACACTGCCAGGGACCTGGGTTTGATTCCATCCTCAGGCACATATCTGTGTGGAGTTTGTACCTTCTCCTCATGTTTGCATACGTTTCTTCCAGGTGCTCCAGTTTTCTCCACAATCCAAAGATGTGCAGGTCAGGTGGATTGCCCAGAGTGTCCAGGGATGTGCAGGTCCGGTAGATTAGCCAAGGGAATTGCAGGGTTACAGGGATGGAGTGGGTCTGATTGGGATGATCTTCAGTGGGTCGGTGTGGACTCGATGGGCTGAACAGCCTGCTTCCACACTGTAGGGATTCTGTGACTGTAAATACCTTAGGTCTTTGGTTAGCATTGTCCCTACTTAGGCTAGCCAGGATTTAAACTAGTAAGGTGGGGGTGAGGGTGGGGGGGTGGGGCGCGGTGGTGGGACGCAGGGACATAGTGAGGAAAGAGATCAATCTAAGACTGATACAGTTGAGAACAGAAGCGAGTCAAGCAATCAGGGCAGGCAGGGACAAGGTAGGACAAGTAAATTAAACTGCCATTTATGTCAATGCAAGGGGACTAACAGGGAAGGCCGCTGAACTCAGGGCATGGTTAGGAACATGGGACTGGGATATCATAGCAATTACAGAAACATGGCTCAGGGATGGGCAGGACTGGCAGCTTAATGTTCCAGGATACAAATGCTACAGGAAGGTTAGAGAGGGAGGCAAGAGAGGAGGAGGGATGGGTGGCATTTTTTGATAAGGAATAGCATTACAGCTGTGCTGAGGGAGGATATTCCTGGAAATACATCCAGGGTGGAACTGAGAAATAAGAAAAGGATGATCACCTTATTGGGATTGTATTATAGACCCCCGAATAGTCAGAGGGAAATTAAGAAACAAAATTGTAAGGAGATCTCAGCTATCTGTAAGAATAATAGGGTGGTTATGGTAGAGAATTTTAACTTTCCAAACATAGACTGGGACTGCCATAGTGTTAAAGGCTTAGATGGAGAGGAATTTGTTAA
>NC_057713.1:114481292-114510932 GCF_004010195.1 Chiloscyllium plagiosum | reverse complement strand
GAGATAACAAGAATCCAGAGAAAGTATATTCCTGTCAGGGTGAAAGGGAAGGCTGGTAGGTATAGGGAATGCTGGATGACCAAAGAAATTGAGGGTTTGGTTAAGAAAAAGAAGGAAGTATATGTAAGGTAGAGAGAGGATAGATCGAGTGAATCCTCAGAAGAGTATAAAAGAAGTAGGAGTATACTTAAGAGGGAAATCAGTAGGGCAAAAGGGGACATGAGATAGCTTTGGCAAATAGAATTAAGGAGAATGCAAAGAGTTTTGACAAATACATCAAGGACAAAAGGGTAACTAGGGAGAGAATAGGGCCACTCAAAGATCAGCAAAGCAGCCTTTCTGTGGAACCGCAGAAAATGAGGGAGATACTAAATGAGTATTTTGCATCAGTATTTACTGTGGAAAAGATGGAAGATATAGACTGTAGGGAAATAGATGGTGACATCTTGCAAAATGTCCATATTACAGAGGAGGAAGTGCTGGATGTTTTGAAACGCATAAAGGTGGATAAATCCCCAGGACCTGATCAGGTGAACCCTAGAACTCTGTGGGAAGCCAGAGAAGTGATTGCTGGGCCTCTTGCTGAGATATTTGATTCATCGATAGTCACAGGTGAGGTGCTGGAAGACTGGAGGTTGGCTAACGTGGTGCCACTGTTTAAGAAGGGTGGTAAGGACTAGTCAGGGAACTATAGACCAGTGGGCCTGATGTTGGCGGTGGGCAAGTTGTTGGAGGGAATCCTGAGGGACAGGGTGTATATGTATTTGGAAAGGCAAGGACTGATTCGGGATAGTCAAAATGGCTTTGTGCATGGGAAATCATTATAGCAGGTCAGGCAGCATCCAGGGAACAGGATGTTCCCTGGATGCTGCCTGACCTGCTGTGCTGTTCCAGCAATAAAGTTTCAACTTTGATCTCCAGCATCTGCAGACCTCACTTTCTCCGCAGGGGAAATCATGTCTCACAAACTTGATTGAGCTTTTTGAGGAAGTGCCAAATAGGATTGATGAGGGCAGAGTGCTGAATGTGATCTATATGGACTTCAGTAAAGCGTTCGAAAAGGTTCCCCATGGGAGACTGATAAGCAAGGTTCGATCTCACTGAATACAGGGAGAACTAGCCATGTGGATACAGAACTGGCTCAAACATAGAAGACAGAGGGTGGTGGTGGAGGATTGTTTTTCAGACTGGAGGCCTGTGACCAGTGGAGTGCCACAGGATCGGTGCTGCGTCCCCTACTTTTTGTCATTTACATAAATGATTTGGATGCGAGCATAAGAGGTACAGTTAGTAAGTTTGCAGATGACACCAAAATTGGAGGTGTAGTGGACAGCAAGAGGGTTACCTCCGATTACAACAGGATCTTGACCAGATGGGCCAATGGGCTGAGAAGTGGCAGATGGAGTTCAATTCAGATAAATGTGAGGTTCAGCATTTTGGGAAAGCAAATCTTTGCAGGACTTAATGGTAGGGTCCTAGGGAGTGTTGCTGAACAAAGAGACCTTGGAGTGCAGGTTCATAGCTCCTTGAAAGTGGAGTCGCAGGTTTTAGGATAGTGAAGAAGGCATTTGGTATGCTTTCCTTTATTGGTCAGAGTATTGAGTACAGGAGTTGGGAGGTCATTCAGCGGCTGTACAGGACATTGATTGGGCCACTGTTGGAATATTGCGTGCAATTCTGGTCTCCTTCCTATCGGAAAGATGTTGTGAAACTTGAAAGGGTTCAGAAAAGATTTACAAGGATGTTGCCAGGGTTGGAGGATTTGAGTTTTAGGGAAAGGCTGAACAGGCTAGGGCTGTTTTACCTGGAGCGTCGGAGGCTGAGGGATTGGGACTAGATTGGGGTTGGGATATCTGGTCGGCATGGACAGGTTGGACAGAATGATCTGTTTCCATGCTGTGCATCTCTATGACTCTGTGACTCTAAGTTTGTTAAATATGATTTGCCTTTAACAAATCCAGCCTGGCTGTCCTTAATTGATCCATATGTCTCATTGAATATTAATCTTGTTCTCAGTAATCAGATGGAATCTTATAGAACCTCTGAACAATATAGGTTAAGGTGATAAATCTGGGAAAATTGCATCAGAAGTCCAGCAAGTCCTTTTTTAATGTTGGGAACAACTGGCTGCGTTTTCCAAGTAAGTTTTGGGCGTTGAGACAAGATTCTATCTAAGCAGCATCGAGATGCCTTTTAAGCGGAATTATTGCCTCTTATCGGACTCATTAACTACATGTCTCATCCTTTCTAAATGCAGCTTCCTAGCCTTCCCATCATCATAGGGAAACTGAAATGAAGAATTCCCAACATTAAAGTCACAACATGTACCTGATGACTCCATCTCGCTGCTTTGCCGTCTTGTACACCCAGCAACAACATCTCAGGGCAAGCTCCAGGGCACTGGTCGTCTAGTTTCCCCATCTACGGACACCTGTCTGTCAGGACCCTCATAGCACTTCTCTGATTTACTCACATAGAACATAGAAGGGTACAACACAGCACAGGCCGTTTCGCCCTTGATGTTGTTCCAACCTTTTATCCTATTGTATAGTCATACAAACTTACCTACCCTTCATTTTACTATCATCCATGTGCCTATCCATATTTAAAAGTCCCTAATGTATCTAACTGTACTACCACCACTGGATGTTCATTCCATACACCCACCACTCTGTGTAAATAACAGACCTCTGACATCTCTCCTAAACCTTGCTCCAATCACCTTAAAATTATGCCCCCTTGTGATAGCCACTTCTGCCCTGGGCAAAAAGTATCTGACTATTCACGCTATCTGTGCTTCTCATCACCCTTATCAAGTCACCTTTCACCCTTCTTCGCTCCAATGAGAAAAGCTTTAGCTCCCTAAAGTTTTCTTTATGAGACATGCCCTTCAGTCCAGGCAGCATCCTGGTAAATCTCCTCTGTAACCTCTCGAAAGCTTCCGTATCCTTCCTACAATGAGGTGATGAGAACTGAACACAATATTCCAAGTGTGGTCTAACCAGGGCTCTATAGAGCTGCAGCATAACCTCATGGCTATTAAATTCAATCCCCCTGCTAATAAAAGCTAACACGTCTTCTTAACAGCCCTATCAACTCTGTGACTCTAAGTTTGTTAAATATTGATATGGACCCCAAGATCCCTCTGTTCCTCCAGCTGTCAAGAATTCTGCCTTTAACCCTGTATTCTGCATTCAAAATTGCAGGATGCTTCTTCATTTTAAAGCTGGACTTCAGGATACATCAGCAACTAGCATTGCCATGTTACTGCAAGTCACTTAGTGTGTAGGCACAGAGACTCAGCTCACACACCGGACAGGCTTCATCTCAGATAAAAGTTAAATACTGCAAACGCTGGAAATCGGAAACAAATACAGAGAATGCTGGAGGAACTCAGCAGGTCTGACAGCATCTGTTGAGAGAGAAACAGAGTTAACATTTTGAGTCCAGTGTGACCCTTCTTCAGAACTGAAAGCACTGGACAAACTCTGGGAAGTAATTACGAGGTGCTGGGGCTAAATTCAAAAACAGAACCACAGAAGTAGTCATCTCAGGGTTACTACCTGAGTCACATATAGATTAGTGTTGGGATACATAAGATTAGAGAGGTGGATGCACGGGTCAAACATTAGTGTGGGAGAAATTGGTTCCAATTCTGGGACACTGGCACTAATATTGGGGAAAAACAGCTGCTCTACAGGGATGGGCATCATTTGAACCAGGCTGAGATCAGTGTCCTGGTGAATTGGATAACTCTGATGATAGATAGGTCTTTAAACTAATTAGTGGGAGTTGGAGGTATGACTGGTGGATGGAGGGTAGGAGAGAGGTTTAAAATAATCTGAAAGAAACGAGACAGCAGATGTGCAGGGTAGAGAACAAGCTAACGATAGTCAAAGTGAGACAGGAAGGGATAGAAAATACAAGCAGAAGAGAAAAGAACTTGGAACCAGAATAAGTAATAATTGTAAAAAGGCAAAGCTTAAACACTTTATCTGAGTGCGTGTGACATTTGCAACAAGATGAATGGATAGATGCCACAAATAGAAATAAATGAAGACAACTTAATAGTTGTTACAGGGATATGACTATCATATGACCAAGACTAGGAACTCAATATTACAAAAAAAATCAAAAGGAGAAGGAAGTGGTGGTAGCTTTGTTATTAAAGAAAAATCTCAGGCAATCAGGTATCAGTGGTGAGTAGTGATATCGGTGCAATAGATCTTAATGAACATAGAACATAGAACGTAACAGCACAGTAAACGCCCTTCAGCCCCCGATGTTGTGCCGACCTGCAAAATTAATCTGATGCCCATCTAACATACAATGTTCTATTATTATTAATATGTCTGCCCAGTGCCGATTTAAATGTCTTTAATATCGGCAAGCCTGATACTGTTGCAGGCAGGCCGTTCCACACCGCTACTCCTCTCTGAGTAAAGAAACTACCCCAATAACTGCCCTAAATCTATCACCCCTCAATTTAAAGCTATGTCCCCTTGTGTTAGCCTACACCATCCGAGGAAAAAGGCTCTCACTGTATAGCCTACCTAACCCTCTGATTATCTTATACGTCTCAATTAAGTCATCTCTCAACCTTCTTCTATCCAACGAAAACAGCCTCAGTCTCTAAGCCTTTCCTAGTAAGACATTCCTTCCATACCAGGCAACATCCTAGTACATCTCCTTTCCAAAGCTTCCACATCCTTCCTAAAATGCAGTGATCAGAACTGCATGCAGTACTCCAGGTGCGGCCTTACCAGTGTCTTGAACAGCTAAAGCATAACTTCATGGCTCGAAACTCAATCCCCCTACCAATAAATGCCAACACACCATATGCCTTCTTAACAACCCTATTAACTTGAATGGCAACTTTCAGGGATTTGTGTGCCTGGACACCAAGATCTCTCTGTTCATCTACACTGCCAAGAATTTTACCATTAGCTCAGTACTCTGCACTTCTGTTACTTCTTCTGAAGTGAACTACCTCACACTTTTCCGCTTTATACTCCATTTGTCACTTCTCAGCTCAGCCTTGCATCTTATCTACATCCCTCTGTAACCCATAACATGTTTTGGCACTATCCACAACTCTGCCTACCTTAGTGTCATCTGCAAATTTACTGACCCATCTTTTTACGTCCACCTCCAGATCATTTATAAAAATTACAAACAGCAGTGGCCCCAAAACAGATCCTTGCGGCACACCACTGGTAACTGAGCTCCAGGATGAACATTTCTCATCAACCAACACCCTCTGTCTTTTCTCAGCTAGCCAATTTCTGATCCAAACTGTAAAATCACCTTCAATTCCGAAACTCCTTATTTTGTGCAATAGCCTACCATGTGGAACCTTGTCAAATGCCTTACTGAAGTTCATTTACATCACATCAGCCACTTTACCTTCATCCACCTGTTTGGTCACCTTCTCAAAGAACTCAATAATGTTTGTGAGGCATGACCTACCCTTCACAAAACCGTGTTGACTATCCCTAATCAAATTATTCCTTTCAAGATGATTATAAATCCTATCTCTTATAACATTTTCCAACAGCTTACTCACAAGGGAAGTAAGGCTCACTAGCCTATAATTACCAGGGTTGTCCTGACACCCCTTCTTAAACGGGGGAACAACATTTACTACCCTCCAGTCTTCTGGCACTACTCCTGTTGACAATGATGATATCAAAATCGAAGCCAAAGGCTCTGCAATCTCCTCCCTGGCTTCCCAGAGAGTCGGAGGATAAATCCCATTTGGGCCCGGTGTCTTATCTATTTTCAGATCTTCCAAAATTGCTAAAACCTCTTCTTTGTCAACCTCAATCCCATTTAATCTTGTAGCCTGCATCTCCGTAACATTGCCCTTCTCCACTGTGAATACTGATGAAATGTATTCATTAAATGCTTCCCCTATGTCCTCAGATTCCACACACAACTTTCCACTACTATCTTTGATTGGCCCTAATCTTACTCTCGTCATTCTTTAATTCATTATATACCTATAGAAGGCCTTAGGGTTTTCCTTGATTCTATCCGTCAACACCTTCTCAAGTCCCCTCCTAGGTCTTCATAGCCCTCTCTTTGGATCTTTTCTGCTAACTTCTAACTCTCAAGCCACCCAACTGAGACTTCATGCCTCATCCTCACATAAGCCTTCATCTTCTTCTTGGCAAGAGCTTCAACTTCTTTAGTAATCCATGGCTTCCTCTCTCGACAACTACCTCCCTGCCTGATAAGTACATACTTATCAAGGACAGGCAGTAGCTGTTCCTTGAATAAGCTCCACAATTCAAGAGTGTCCATCCCCTGCAGTTTCCTTCCCCATCCCATCCATTCTATATCTTGCCTAATTGCATCATAGTTGCCTTTCTACCAGTTATAACTCTTTCCCTGTGGTACATACCTATCCCCGCCCATTGCTATTGTAAACATAACCGAATTATGGTCACTATCGCCAAAGTGCTCACCTACCTCCAAATCTAACACCTGGCCGAGTTCATTCCCCAGTACCAAATCCAATATGGCATCGCCCCTTGTTGGCCTGCCTACAAACTGTGGCAGAAAACCCTCCAGTACACATTGAGCAGAAACTGACCCATCTAAACTACTTGAACTATAGTATTCCCAGTCAATAAGGGGAAAGTTAAAGTCCTCCATAACAACTACCATGTTACTCTTGCTCCTATCAAGAATCATCTTTGCTATCCTTTCCTCTACATCCCTGGAACAATTTGGAGGCCTTCAGAAAATTCGCACCAGGATGACCTCTCCTTTTCTGTTTCTAACCTCAGCCCAAACTACCTCAGCGGATAAGTCCTCAAATGTTATCTCAGCTGCTCTAATACTACCCTTGATTAACAATGCCACACCCCGCTCCCCCCCACCTCTTTTACCATCATCTCTACTCTTACTGAAACATCTAATTCCTGAAATCTGCTACAACCATTCCTGTCCCTCCTTGAGTCATGTCTCTGAAATGGCCACAACATCGAAATTCCAGGTACCAACCCATGCTGCAAGTTCACCCATCTTATTCCAGATGCTCCTGGCATTGAAGTACACACATTTCAATCCAATATCCTGATTGCAGGTGCCATCTCGCGACCTTGTAAACCTATCTCTGACCTCACTACCTTCAACCTCCCGTACACTGGAACTACATTCCCCTGCTGCATTAGTTTAAACCCCCCCGACAAAGAGCATTAGCAAATATCCCCCCAGGATTTTGGTACCCCTCTGGTTCAGCTAAAGACCTACTTGTTTGTAGAGGTCCCACCTACCCCAGAATTATCCAAGAAACCAAAGCTCTCCCTCCTGCACCAACCCTGCAGCCAAGTGTTCAGCTCCACTCTCTCCCTGTTCCTTGCTTCACTAGCATGTGGCATGGGCAACTAACCAGAGATAACAATTCTGTTTGTTCTAGCTCTAAGCTTCCATCCTAGCTCCCTGAATTTCTGTCTTGGTTCCCCACCTTTCTTCCTACCTATGCCGTTGGTGCCTATGTGGGCCACGACTTGGGGCTACTCCCTCTCCCCATCAAGGACCTCAAAAACACAGTCAGAACCATGGCACCTGAGAGGCAACACATTAATCGTGAGTCTCTCTCTCTCGTTCCCACAAAACCTCTTATCTGTCTCCCTAACTATGGAGTCCCCAATGAAGAATCAGTTTTAGAAGAAATAAGGAAAGACAAAATATAAATCAGGAAATAAGAAGGGCATTCCAACTGTCACTGGCAATTTTAATCTGCTATTTACTAGACAGAAAAGGAAACAGAGAAAAATAATTTATGGAGTGCGTCAGGGGAGCAGTGTATTGCACAACCGGCCTCGGAGAAGGCTATATTAGATCTAGTAATGTGTAATAATGTGTTTTAATTAGAGACCTCATTGTTCAGATCCTCCAAGATATAGTAATCACAACATGGCAGAATTTCTAATTCATTTTGACAGTGTAGTGATTGTAACAAGGTCAGCCAGGTGAATCGCATAGAATATAAGTTCCCTGATTGAGGCTGTTAATCTGGAGTGTCAGTGGTCCTGTTCACTATGAGAGCTGGCTCTGAGGAAGCGAGAGCACTGTCAAGTACTATGCTCGTGTGAATGGAGGGTGACTTGATGACAGGATACCAGAGTGCGTGTGACTAAGGTCTCAAACCAGTGCCCTCAAATAAAGGCAATAGCAGAGTCATGAAGGAAGAGTTGTCAAAAGTGAGTTGGGAAACAGATTAAGGATGAAGGGGTTTGTAACTTGAGTCTGTGGACCATATTGTGAGCTCCTGTGTGATTGTGTACAACATGGAGGACCTTCGGAACAAGTAGTGCCTGCTACTGGCTCTGATTTCCATGTCAATCTTTCTCAATGTCTAGTTTGTTTGATACGATTTTGAGATAGACAGCTGAATATTAATGAGACAAGTTAGGCCATTAACAAGGTGTTTAATGACGAATAACTCCCCTTTATTGGCAACTCACTGTTGCCGAGCAAGAAGCTCACCTTGCCTCAGCAAAAGCATGAAAGATGTAGGGAGATGTGTCTGATGTCAAGGTCAGCCTCACCAGATTTATCATCTGATCTTGTTATAAACCTCACCATAGCCCACATTGCTCAGATCCTGACAAGATTCGGCCCATAAGATTAAGCCCTTTATTTCTGAAGTTTTCCTACCGCTGAGATTAAATTGACTGCCTTTAATTTCAGGAATAGACAGGCAGGATGCTGGAAGAACACAGCAAGCCGGGCTGCATCAGGAGGGGGAGAAGTCGATGATTCGGGTGTAACCCTTCTTCAGCACCCTTCTTCAGTCGACTTCTCCTCCTCTTGATGCTGCCTGGCTTGCTGTGCTCTTCCAGCCTTCTGCCTGTCTATTTTGGATTCCACCATGTGCAGTTTTTTTTGTAAGTAATTTTAGGAAGGCATCCTTCGGAGAATTGCTTTCTCCTTGCTTTTTGTGCATCCATTCGAAACACATCTTTGGTTTCTTCACAATCCATTTCTCGATTGTTCCTATCGCCACATGTCCTGCAAAGATTGGAAATACAAAGCCCAGAAGTCAAAATCTAATGCCTCAATCAATCTGCATTTGACCCATTGACCTACTTAAGATTTTGTGCAGGCAAATCATCAATCACACATTCCTCCATCCCTATTAGAAAAACACCTTCATGCTAATATTTGCCCAGAAGTGACTTGCTTTATATTTTCTTGAAACATTAAGCGCTTTTTCTAATCTTGAAATGTAATTGCACCATAGCTCCAAGGCTCCACTACTTATGACTTGTATAATTGGAATAAAACATGCAGTATTTCAAATTATGCAAAGTGAACTAATGGGAAAAGTGAATAATAATGTCATAAGAACAAGCAAATCTTGCTTGAATTTCACAAATTAAAGCTGTCTTTGTAATTCTGAAGGCAGTTTAGAGATGTGATCAATAAATATTTTTATCATTGCGGCCTGTCTTTTGAATATTTCCTCACTGGTGTCCAAACTTATAAAATGAAGTCATAACATAGCAGTCATGTCGTGGACATGGGTGAGAGGGCATACCTTGGCATGAGGGCATGAGGGTGGATTGAGAGGCACATGGATAGGGAATGGTTTTATGTGTGAAGGCTGAGGACTCCAGAATCTTACTTGTTCTAATTAAAACTGGGATGATGTCCCACAGCACTAAGACAAGCCTTATAAAGAGCCCACCTCACACCTAGTAGCCTCGTTGTGGCTGCCTGTAATCTCTTTCTGGGTCAGATTGCCTAAGTAGAGCTTGCAGCCAGTTCCTCATAATGGAAAGTGTGCCTCTGAAGCACTTTCTACTGAGGATGGCACATGAAGCAAGGAATTTTCTGAGCTTCCATTACCTCCCTCCAGGATGAAAATCCAGCCCCAAGTATATTTTGATATTTTCACAATAGTAAAGATTACAAATGTGGCATGGAACAATTGTGAAATTGATACTCTGTGACTTTTATTTTAATTTACAACCATAGAACCATACTAATACTTTTTTTCTTGAAGAGCAGTATCTGGTCTCAATCAAATTGCAGATTTGCTGTCAAAATTGATACAATGCCTCTATGTCTATTTTCTGACTTGCAGAATTAAATAAGGAGGATTTACAAAAGGTTCAAATGCAGACTGAATAGTAATGAAGCCAAAGTATTGGAAATCCACTATGAATACGTTTGTCCTAATGCCATATCAAATTTTGAATTGAAAGCTAGTCTTAATGATGGTGATCATGAAACTGTCAATAATTGTTGTAAAAACTATCTGGTTGCCTAACATCTTTTAAGGAAGGAAATATGCCATCTTACCCATCTGATTTGAATGTGACTTCAGATCCACAACCAAGGTTGACCCTTGATTGGCCTCTGAAGTAGCTGAACAAGTCACTCAGTTCATGAGCAGTGAGGGAAAGGCAATTCTAGCTTTCCCAGCAATGCCCACATCCCTTGAAAGAATAACTTAATAGTAATGACAGCCAAAACACAAAGGCCACCAGACCCCCGTATTAAATGTCTCCATGTGCAGGTTCTTGCCATAATAAGTGCCATCCTCATTCTGGGGGACCACTGTCCACATAGACAAACACAAATAGTGGACATAATTCTGTTTTTGCTGAGCTTTTACTACATAGCCATCGTTCAAATTTTACCAAGCAACTCTTTCCATACATTTTTAGATTAGGATTGTCATGCCATGTTTTGTTCACAGAAATCATCACCACTTAAGACGTAATATTAGATCTTTTCTATCCTGGTCTCAACTCATTCTGATCACAAGAATATTTTAACAAACGTTGACCTTTACTTAACTTGTGATAGTGTGCCAAGAAGACATAAAAACATCTTTCTATGGCTGAAATATCATTTCTGCAGTTTTAAAGAACATACTACGTTCTCTGTTAGGTTTAGCCATCAATTAAATTGATGAGCAAAATATAAGCAAATGAATAACTAACAGGAATATATATGTTCAAAAATATAAAGTAGCTATCTAACTCCTTTCAGAGAAAGAAAATTGCAGTTTCCTACTAAATCACCATTCTCTTGGATTAACAATATCCATGATAATCTTTTCTGCCTTTTGTCATTCATTGTATGGGAGTTATGGCCTTACATATGACTAAGATATTGGTCAAGCACCCATCCTCTCACCATATGCCGGCAGTCAGAGGGCTTCAAAAAGGCACAACTATAACTTGCTGCTAGAAGGTTAAACAATCTAAATGTGGAACTTGTGCTCTTCAGTGGAAGGAAGTCCCACCATTGGCAGCAGCTAACTAAGTGGCAGCTCCAGCCTGAACAGCACCAGCACTGAATAGTGGGCACTGCCGGTACTGCGAGAAGACTCAGAAAGAACTTCAATGGATCCTGGGCCAGGAGCATCCCTTACTTTTAGTGAGGTAGACCAGAGGGTGAATGTGAGGGAGTTAGGAGAGGGTTGGAACAGGCAGAGAGAAAATATTAGGGGTGGCATCCCCAACATCCCTGAATGTTGAACCCTCCCCAATTTTTTTCCAAAAACAGGCTTCCCACACCTGCTCACCTATCCACACAGCATTTTATGGAATGGTTGCTTGAAGAACAAGTCAATTTTTATGATAATAAGCTCAATTGACCATTAACTATTTTTTGAGACTGTCTGTCAGGCTATTGATTTGATTGCCTAGCCACCTATTGTATTTTGGCGACAGCTCAGGGGTGGGCAGGGAGGTGGTGGGCTTGCCACTTCTCACACATTATATGCCCAATCTGCCAAAATCATGCCCAGATAAGAGAGGGAAAGGGAGGAAAAGCCATAAAATACACCCCATGCGGTAGAAAATTGTTTCTCTTCGATTTAAAGAATTAAAGTTTCTGATGGAGATATTGGAGCTGCCCAGAGTGAAATTAAAACAACAATTCAAGTCAAGAGAAAAGCTAGAAATCACATAATAACTAATTGCGTATCACTGCATTGTTCAAGCTTGAATGATGTAGCTCCACTTCTCCCTTAGGTTTATAACCTTAGGATAAAGTTAGAAATTTAAGAAAGGTGGTAAAGATAAGCCAGGGCGCTATAGACCAGTGAGCCTGACGTCGGTGTTGGGCAAGTTATTGGAGGGAATCCTGAGGGATAGGATGTACATGTATTTGGAAAAGCAAGAACTGATTACGAGTAGTCAACATGGCTATGTGCGTGGGAAATCATGTCCCACAAACTTGATTGAGTTTTTTGAAGAAGTATCAAAGAGGATTGATGAGAGCAGAGCAGGAGTTATGATCTACATGGACTTTGGTAAGGCATTCGACAAGGTTCCCCATGGGAGACTGGTTAGCAAGGTTAGATCTCATGGAATACAGAGAGAACTAGCCATTTGGATACAGGACTGACTCAAAGGTAGAAGACAGAGGGTGGTGGTGGAAGGTTGTTTTTCAGACTGGAGGCCAGTGACCAGTAGAGTGCCACAAGGATTGGTGCCAGGTCAACTACTTTTCATCATTTAAATAAATGATTTGGATGTGAGCATAAGAGGTATAGTTAATAAGTTTGCAGATGACACCAAAATTGGAGGTGTAATGGACAGCGAAGAAGGTTACCTCAGATTAAACAGGATCTTGACCAGATGGGCCAATGAGCTGAGGAGTGGCAGATGGAGTTTAATTTAAATAAATGCGAGGTACTGAATTTTGGGAAATTGAATTTTAACAGGACTTATACACGTAATGATCAGGTCCTAGGGAATGTTGCTGAACAAGAGACCTTGGAATGCAGGTCCATAGTGCCGTGAAAGTAGAATTACAGGTAGATAGGATAGTGAAGAGGCGTTTGGTAAACTTTCCTTTATTGGTCAGAGTATTGAGTACAGAAGTTGGGAGGTCATGTTGTGGCTGTACAGGAGGCATAGGTTTAGGGTGAGAGGGGAAAGATATAAAAGGGACCTAAGGGGCAACTTTCTCATGCAGAGAGTGGTATGTGTATGGAATAAGCTGTCAGAGGAAGTGGTGGAGGCTGGTATAATTGGAAAATTTAAAAAGTGCCTGGATGGGTCCATGAATTGGAAGGGTATGGAGCCATATGGGCCGGTTGCTGGCAGGTGGGACTAGATGGGGTTGGGATATTTGGTCGACATGGATGAGTTGGACCGAAGGGTCTTTTTCAGTGTTGTACGTCTCTGTGACTCTAAATGTCCTTATGTTTGCTTCAATCCAGAGTAGGGATATGGAATTTGGCTTGAGTTGGCCTTTAATCTGTTCTTTCGAAAGAATTTGTCTGATCTCAATAAGTAACTCCTGCAACAGAATGGCAGAACCCTGAGAGAAATAACTGTTTGTGACAATGGAATTTTGGACTCTTGTTCATAGTTGCTGAATTTAAAGTAAAAGTCAACAGATTAAAATTGATCAAGAAAGGAGGGTCAAATGCAATTGCAAAGTTTTCAAAAGTAGCTGCTTTTAAAATAACAACAGTGCACAGCAGTGGTACTCTATTACAATAAGGCCAGAGCTGGACTACTGTGGAACATGCTTGTAATTTGAGGCTTTGTTTCCTTCTCCATCTCGAAGCCGCAGGAAAGAATTGCCCCTCAAATGTGAGGCCGCTGCTCATCAGCAGACTGCTATAATTCCCTGCTGCCAATGTGGAAATGTGTTAAGTTGAATAAAAATGATTTATTAGATTCTTACTCAGCATCTGCAATGTCCACTTCGTGGCATAGAAATAAAACAGATTTACTGCTCCCCATATGCACAATTATGCTTACCATTGACATTAGAAGCAATGTCAAAAAACAAATGCAATTTTTCTGCAGGAGATGTTCAATTGCAAACGAGGTAAGATCTTTTTTCCCATCATCATAGTAATGACTCACAATGAACTTAATTTGCATTTACATAATGGTGACACTTCATAACAAGAAAGCCATAGGCCATTATCTGCACAAAACTTAGAAATCCAACAATAACAATACAGCATATCTAATTCAGGGCCAAGGAGAAATAGATTCCTTGCCACATTGGAAGCAGAAATAACATGTTGTGATGAGCAATGCATTGCCTGAAAGGGTGGTAAGACAAATTCGATAGTAACTTTTAAAGTTGGACTCATACATCAAAAAGAAAAGGAAAGATCTGTATGCCTTCTGGGAAAAGCAAGGGAGTGGGACCAATTGTATAGCTTTCTCAAGCATTTGTCAAATGGCTTCCTGTGTTGTAAAATCCTATGATAACAGTTAATAGTTTGATGGCAACAAAAATGTGATGAGAAAACTTTAGAATATTGAAATGTAAATGAAATAAATGTTAAATCTAATGGAAAAGAAAGAAGATGATTTTTGGAAAGGTGTATAATGAGATGTGAGGGCAATATCAGGTCAAGAAATTTTAAGCTCACTTAGGTTGCTTTCCTACCTTATTTTATAGATGTTATCTGATTTTCCAACGGAACTTTGCGTCAACTGGATTAAAGCATATATCTGCTTATACTTCATTTTAACAGACTAAGACCATTCAGAGACATCTTCAAGAAATTACTAGCTATTGTGTTATTTGACGGTTTTGAACATCAGCAGTTTTAAGATCACTTAGAGGCTGCCCTAAGCACAAAGCTACTGAGTATGTTGTGTAAAAGCGATTATCCTTAAGTACAGATGACTGGAATTCTCTTCTGCTAAGGTCAGTGTAAATGTAGTAAAGGAAAATAGCCAATGTTACACAGATTTTAAATTGTACTTTTGATTACTGAAGCTTATGTGCCAAAGTAACACTGACAAGTAACAAGGGATGACAGAAATTATTTTGAGGCTTATTTTTAGGTGGAAATGCGTTGATTGATGAAATTGACATGCATTACTTACTGCGCCTTTTCCACTGTTGTTCAAAGTAATGTCATTTTCATCAAGACCTATCCATAAAGTAGGTAGGAAGGAGCTGTTACATTGGCAGAGAGACTGAGAATAACAGCACACTGACTTTTAAAGCGATTGGTGAAGGTACTGTAAGCAAAATGAGGAAACATTATTTTATGCAAGATCTACACTAATACATTAAAAGAATGTAGAAGACGCACATTCAATCAAGCCTGTCAAAATGGAATTTGATAACTAATTGAAAGAAATGCAGGGCGAGAAGAAATGAACGGAGTGTGTTGTGGACTAGGCCAGACCTCTCAAAACATTTCAAGCAGGTAGCCCACACCCTAACTTTTCTAGTTGTTTTAAGCAGGTATAACATGGATATTCCAGGAAAAATGCTGCTAGTAAGCCATTTAGTTTTAAACAAAATAGAATTTATTTACAAGATTACCAAATGAAACATAAATAAAAGAGAACAGAATACCGAATAACTTAACTTATCTGAAAACCCAATAGATCATTCCAACTTCATGATGCTGTTCCAAATGCTCACAAAAATCCCCGTAAACACCTCTTGGCACAAAAAGTAAATTCAAACACAGGGTCTGACAGGAAAGCTGTCAGAGAGAGAGTACCAGCCTGGACCTGTTTCCTTGGGTCCAGCAGGCCCGAAACATCGATTCTCCTGTTCCTTGGATGCTGTCTGACCTGCTGTGCTTTTCCAGCAACACATTTTTAAACCAGAGAAAAGCTGAACTGGCCACTCCCTTTCATTGTACAAGTGTTTTGTTTAAACGTGAAAGCCTCTGCCTGAGGCAGTATCGTTAGCTATAATCAAATTGGCCCTAAAACACTTCAACCCCAGACTTTTCAGAGTCTGTATCTTTTCTGACATCTCTTGGAAAAAAATGGCCAAGCACAACATAACCCTTGTTAAAGGAGCAGCTTTGTCACAAGTGGGATTAACTGAATAGCCTATACAGAACAAAAACTCATTTTCTTTGTAAATAATAGTCAGGTAGAATGAGTTCTCAGTCCCACGTTTGCTGTATGCCCTTTAATTGTAGACACTAAAAGGCTCCCTAAAATTGTAGACCTAAGGTGGATGGCAGAGATGCCATTCGTGGTCACAGCTATCAAGTCACCCCTATGGAGGGCAAGTGTTTCATTAGGATGGAGCCCAGTTCACAATAATGTTCTGCAGATTGATATTGCTCTGGTGGCAGGATGGGGGAGGAACTAGAATAGGATCTCCATAGCCAGTAAGCAGCGAGTCACATCCGGAGCTCAGTGTGTAGTACTTTGTTTATTTGATAATGTAAATATCCCAGGGACATGCACAACCAGCTCTCAAATGGGCAGTAAATTATTATTTATTCATATTGACTACCCACCACCGCAGGATGAGTACATCTATTGGTAATAACCTGCCTCTAAGGAAATCGCTCAAAGTTGGGAATGTGTACACCTACTGATCGAACAGTAATATTTTGGACTTCCCTCCTCTGCTTTCAAACTCACTCCCAAAGAAATAGGAGGATTCCACCCTCAGGGAGCCAACACAAACATGGCCGGTTAAGGGTTTCCTTTGGTGCGAGTAACATTCAATATTTCAATAAACTACAACCACAGCACGAGGCATGTTAAAGTATATAAATAGAGGACTTAGAAATATCAACAAAACCGTGAACTATTTCCATTAACGTTAGTCTGGATGCTGGATTTGACAGTAAAACTGGGCTGAACAAGTTGCCCAGCACCGCCTTCCTGACCTGCAGTCTTCTTCTTGACCTCTCCGCCTCCATCCTACTCCGACCTATCACCCTCACCTTGACCTCTTTCCACCTATCACATTTCCAACGCCCCTCCTCCAAGTCCCTCCTCCCTACCTTTTATCTTCTCCTGCTGAACACTCTCTGCACTTTCTCATGAACAAGTTGGTTACTGTCATAACCAGCACCATAGAAATAAAAAGGTATAGAATTTATCAAATCCTCTTCACGATTTAAGACATCTCTAAGTGTGTTATAGTCAATTAAATACTTCTGAAATGTCGTCACTATTGAAAGCATGACAGCTAATTTGCATACAGCAAGTTCTCACATTTAAAGGGGCAGCACCCTGCCAGGGCTCAGATAATTGCAAACTGCCTGGAGATCTAGAGGACCTTGTCTGAGAATATTATTGTGTCAGTTTTTAACAATATTTTGAATCAATCATTCTGTTAACACAGAAAAGAACTTAATTTGCTGAAGCAATATGCATGACTTGCTAGCTGCAGAAAGAGATTATATAACTATAGCTGCTACAGGGGCAAGTGTCACAGGAAGCAACATCTGGCCATTCAAAGAGTTCTTTAAGGAAAAGGGCTGCTCACAGAGGCTTTATCACTGCTCATTGCCTGCAGAATAAAAAGAAGCAAATTATATTTCAGAAGGAATGCAGGAGGAGATTGTACATTTGACTCAAGTCCATACCATATTGTTAAACTTGATTCTGCAAAGTGACCACAACATAATTCCAACAGGATCATTACAGGATGCAAAGAATGATATTTATAATATGTCAATGTGCTGTCATAAACACAACCACAAATATGATGTGTGTTTGAGTTAAATGGTAAAGATTTTTTTTGTAGTGGAAAAGTAAAGCACGGAAACAGACCCTTCAGTCCAATTCATCCATGCTGATCAAATATCCTAAATAAGTCTTGTCTCATTTGCCAGCATTTGACCCAAATCCCTCTAAACCCTTCATATTTATGTACCCATCCAGTTGCCTTGTAAATGTTATAAATGTTTCCACCACTTCCTGTGGCAGCTCGGTCCATACACTCACCACCTTCTGCATGAAAAGTTGCCTTAAAGTCCCTTTTAAATCTTTCCCCTCTCAACCTATGCCATCTAATTTTAGACTCCCCACTCCAGAGAAAAGACCATGTCTATTTACACTATCCATTCCCCTCATGATTTTATAAACCTCTATAAGGTCACCCCTCAGCCTCCGATGCTCCAGGGAAAATAGCTCCAGCTGATTCAGCTTCTTCCTATAGCTCAAACCCTCCAATCCGGCAACATCCTTTTCTGAACCTTTTCAAGTTTTACTACATCTTTCTTATAGCAGGGTGACCAGAATTACATACAGTATTCCAAAAATGGTCTAACCAATATCCTGTACAACTGCAACATGACCTCCCAACTCCTATACTCAGTGCAGTGATCAATAAAGTCAAGCACAAAAAACGTTTTCTTCACTATCCTATCTACCTGCGGCCCCACTTTCAAGGAACTATGAACTTCGACTCCAAGGTCTCTTTGTTCAACAACACTCCCCAGGAGCTTATCATTAAGTGTTTAAGTCTTGCCCTGATTTACCTTTCTGAAATGCAGCACCTCACATTTATCTAAACTAAACGCCACCTGCTATTCCTTGGCCCATTGGCCCATTTATATGTGGGATGTGGGTATCATTGGACAGGCCAGCATTTATTACATAGAAGTCAGTTAAGAATCAACCACATTGTTGTGTTATGGGGAGGCCAGAGCAGGTAATACAGCAGTTTCATTTCCTTTACAACAAATAACATCTGCCATAAGATTAGCCTACCTAAAGCAAAACGTGGGAATCAATATTTGTTGACCATACTGAATGTGTCCACTAGATGTCCAGGGGTCATTCTGTTAAGCAGTATCACAGGTAAAAGGATTGTAGAAGAATTTCTCAACACTTCTTTTCTAGATACACACAACCCACAGAAATACAATTGGATCAAGGGTCAAATTTTACATCCAAATTATTCAAGGACGTTATAGATAGCTTAGGAATAAAACAATTCAGATCCAGAATCACAGGGAACATTAGAATGGTTTAATCGAACTTTAAAGACCATATTGAGGGTGGAGAGTCAAGACCATCCAGATCATTGGGATAAAGGAATTCCATTTGTATGTTTTGCAATTGGGGATGCACCTAAATGAATCAACTAAATTCAGTCCATTTGAATTACATTTTGGGCATGAGGTGAGAGGACAACTGAAATTAATTAAGGAGAAAATGTTGAGTTAGAATTCAGAGACCACATATTTTGGCTATGTGTCAAATTTTAGGGAAAGATTAAATAGAGTGGGTGAGTTAACTAGACAACATTTGAAAGTTGCACAGCATGTGATGAAACAGAAAGCAGACAAAAAATCAAAAATTCACAATTTTGCACATGGTGATAAAGCATTAATGTTACTCCCAGTGGTGAGTGAAGCATTAAAGACAAAGTTTAGTAGGCTTTATCAAATTGAAAGGAAATTGTGTGAAGTGAACTATTTAGTAAGAACACCAACTAGAAAGAAATCTCACAGAGTGTGTCATATGAATATGTTCAAAAGGTATTTTGATAGAGAAGAAAAGTAAAAGGAGAGTGCATTACTGATCACAAGACAAAGTGAAAAACCAAGTTCAGATGATTCTGATTTGGATATTCCTCAAATTAAATTGGACAATGAGGAATTTCTCAAAAATTGGGACAAACTATTAAGTTACTTGCCAGAGGACTATCAAAATGGCCTGAAAGAGTTATTACTATTGTGTAGGGAGATACATGGGAATAAGCTGAGAAGTACTAATCGATTTGCACATAAGGTAGATACAGGAGCTGCTGTTCCAGTTAAACAACATCCTTATAAGCTTAACCTTCCAAATTGGCACAGGTTCAAAATAGATTGAACTCATGCACAAAGACAGTAAAATTGAAGTGAGTTGCAGTGAATGCAGCTCATCCACTGTAAAGTTGCCAAAACCAGATGGTATCCAAGAATTAAACATGGACACTCACAAAGTCAATGCAGTTACAAGATCTAATTCATGACCAATTCCATGTTGAGAAGACTTTATTGAGAAGGTGGACAAGCAACTTATATTTCTAAGTTTTACTTACTCAGAGGATACTGGCAGATACCTTTATCCGAAAGAGTAAAGGAAATTTCAGCTTTTGTGATGTCATTTGTATTGAAAAATGCACCAGCAACACTTCAACGACTAACCAACAAAGTATTTTCAGGAATGCCCAATTGTGCGAAGTACATTGATGATTGGGAGAGTTTTAGTCGCACAAGAAAGGAACATTTGGAGCATCTATGGGAATATTCAATTAACTTCCCGAGGTGGGCTTAGTGATAAACCTGGCTAAATGTGAATCCACAAAAGCCCAAGTCAGATTTCTGCACCACATTATTGGACATGGATAGATGGTCCCATGGGATGTGAAAACAGATGTGACTAGGGAGTATCTCATATCATTGACAAAATGGAAAACATTACCATTCCTGGGACAAAGCAGTTTTTATCAGAGGTTTGTACTGAATATTAGCAGTGTGGTTGCTCCACTGATTGTCATGAAGAAGTGCAGAAAATTTCAGGGGACAGCCAACTGTCAGAAACTATTTGACAGCCTAAAAGTTGTGTTAGTCACACATAATTTCACAAAGCCATTCATGATGGCTATTGATGTGAGTGATGTGGGTGTTGCTGTTACACTCTTGCAAGAAGATGACGAGAAGATAGAAAGACCTATTGGGTATTTTTCCAGAAAATTGAATAATCATCGGTGAAATATTCCACAATTGAAAAGGAAACCTTGAGTTTGGTGTTGACACTGCAACATTTCAACATTTATATTGCCAGTTATGTGTCTACAATAATCGTATATGCAAATCATAAACCCTTTAAGTTTTTCGAAAAAATTAAGGATAAAAATACCAGATTGTTTAAATAGAGCTTATTATTGCAGCTAGTTCATTTTAAAGTTGTACATATGGCAGGACAAGAGAACATAATCACCGACATATTGTCGCAGCTTTGATAAAGGAAGACAGAGGTGTTCGATGACGCCAAAAAAGAACTGAAATGGACTGTAGTCATTAATGCTTGTATGCTTAGAGTCAATGTAATGCATATGTATTGTAGTGTACTAATAGCACAAGACTGACCTTTTTTTTAAAAATGAAACCATCTTTATGTATTGGGTTTTTTTAGCAGGGAGGTGTGAGAATACTGCTGATTCAAGATATGTATTTTGTTCTGGATTTTCAATAAAGAAAGGTTGAGACAAAAGTGCTGAAGACTCTGCTCAAAGTCATTAAAGTAGACAGCCTGTGTGGCTTTGGGTTGTTTTAAGATTGAAACAATAGAAGCAGCCTGTAAGGGTGGGGCCAAGAATCCCCTGAAGGAGGATGTTTAGTTTTAGTTTTCTGCGCTTACTGGAGTCTTGAAGCTGGACATGGAAGCTCTTATTCCTCTCTCTGTTACAGCTAAAAGCTGGGGTTCTTTTCCTGCTGCTAGAATTGCACATGTCACAATCTCTTTTACTGAATATGCCTTTGTCAAGGGGGTGTATATGGGATGTTACAACAGTTGGAACAGTTAATTAGTGGTAGTTAATATATCCATGTTTTAGCTAAGCACTTTGATAGAGGTACAGTTAAGCTGATTTTTAAAATTATTTTTAATTTGACTGCATTTTAACTGCAGTGTAATGAAGGGTTTGTTTTGTTTAATGTTGAGTAGTTTGACCAATCAGTTTGCATGTGAATTGCAATGCCTTACACTTACCTTTAAAATAAGAAGAGATTATGGTCTAAGCTATCTTCTTAATATATTTTGAGGGGTTTGATCTGGTCCAAAACAATATGCACCTGCACCCCTATTTCTCTTTGTTCAACAACACACCCAAGAGCCCTACTACTAAATTGTATAAGTCCTGCCTTGGTTTGCCTTATCAAAATGCAATGTCTCACATTCTAGTTCTAGAAGCTCATCTAAGATATGATTGTTCTCCAGAAATTGGCAGTGCAACATGTTTTTTTAGACAAACATCCTGCTTATCTCTGATTTAACTTGCTGATCTTCACAGGTAAAATTAGGTTTTGCCACTTGTCAACATCATCATACACAAAAGGCAACCGAAGGCTCATTACTTTGTTAGCCTGGCTTGATTGTAACACTTCCACCATTGAGTTGTGAAGGAAAATGTCCAAACCATGCTGTAGGACATGAACAGATAAATCAAACTTCGTAAGTTAATGCTGTACTGGACCAACTTAGGAAGTACTGAGAACGTGGAACGCAATGTATAAATGCAAGTTTATTGTTCCTGTACTCATGAATTCAGAACTCCCTTCAGGTTTTAAATGTATAATCCAGGTTGACACTGCTGTTCTATACTGAGGGAATGCTAACACTAATGCCTTGTTCAGTAGAAAGTGAAATATTTTCTGGCATTATTTGAAGAGGAACAAATTGTTCTCTCAGAGTCCCCAACAATATTTATTCTTCAAACAACACCACCAAGGACGGATTAACAGGTCATTTATCAGTTGATGTTGTGAGATACTGCTGTGTGCAAATTGGCTGCTCAATTGTCCACAGAACAACAATGCTTACACTTCAGAAGTAATTTATCAGACATCAAGCACTTTCGAATTTCCCAAGGATTTAATAGAATTATAAAATAATAAATCTTACTCATTTTTTTCCTTGTTTGTTTTGCCTATTGAGATATGATTGCGTCATAAAATGATGGCTTTCTCAATCTTTTCATAGTCTACACATTCTATTATTACAGGATGTACGTTGTAGCTATGCTCCTCCATTATGTATAAACAATATCGCCTTTTGCACAACATTGTTAATAATGAAACCTCTTAAACATTTTATCCATTCCTGGAACAAATGTTTATATCTTCTGACTCCCCAGAGCCCTTACCAAATTTCAATGTTAAAGTTGAGTGGAAGATTGTGTACTCCTCACTATCCCACATGTAATAATATATAAGAAGCTTTATCTTTCAGGCAGAATGGTGGCTCACAGCACTAAGGTTGAATTCCACCTTCGTGATAAATTGCTCATAGTGTCCAGGAACGTGCAGGCTAGGTTAGTTAGGCATGGGAAATGCAGGGTGTTAGGGTAGGGGTGTGGATCTTGGTGGCATGCTCTTCAGAAGGTAGTTGCGGACTCAAATGGCCTGCTTCCATGCTGTAGGGACTCAATGATTCCTCTGAGACATTGTTATTTGACTATTAAACCTATGCAACCAATTTTTTTTAATCAAATAAACCCTTTATCACTGATACACAAGACTGTCGTGTACAGGACAGAGATGAGATTTGAATGAAGAAAGAAAACATTGGCTGATTAGAAACCAAAAACTGATGTCTAAAACATAAGATGTGGGTTTAGTTATTGTTGAATAGTTTCTTTCTGCTCTCACAAAGAACAGGCTGAAGTAGACATTGCATTTACGAAGGAGGGATGTGAAAGATTTAATGGGATAAACATAGTGAGAGAGGAGATATTTAGACGTTTAGCATCCTTGATATTGTATAAAACATCAGGCACAAATGAAATGGATCTCATATTACTAAGAGCAGAAGGGTCGGGTATGTTGTGGCGCCATCCTTTTGGCACCGATCATTTGGCCCCGCCGATTTGGCTCTAAACTGTTTTGGCGCTCATTACTTTGGCACTGAGCTGTTTTGGCACCAATTCAGAATTTTTAAAAAGTCTTGTTTGGTTAAAGAAGAGAGGATGACTAATGACCCCGATGTAATTTTCTCAACTAGCAAGAGCTGATGGTCAAAGCTGTAATGAGCTGCTGTAGATTCAAATCTCGTTTGTAATTATTTTCTCATTTAACAATTGTTAATAGTCATCTACTGCTTTGATGATACTTAAGCCCTTCTGTCTTCACATTGGAAAGCTGTAATACAATTTTCTTTTTATTTTCTTGTAGAGCCCATACCACAAATGGCTGAAAACAGTCTAAGCAAGAGAGACAAACCAAAATTTTCACACGATGGTTATCTATATGTATGGGTGCCAAAGCAGCTCAGCGCCAAAGTAATGAGCACCAAAACAATTTAGAGCCAAAATACTGGGGCCAGATGATCGGTGCCAAAAGGGTGGCGCCAAAACAGTTTAGAGCCAAAATGGCGGGGCCAAATGGTCCACGGCGCCAAAACAGTTTAGTACCAAAATGGCGGGGCCAAATGATCGGCGCCAAAAGACCGGTGCCAAATAGTCCCATTCCGAGAGCAGAAAGGGAAGGTTAAGTCCATTTGTTGTATGTTATTTCAGAACTAGGTTGCTATGCATCTTATTTCCCTGATTTGAGCAAAGCAGAAATAACTCTAGTCCTAAATCTAACCAATTTATTTGTAGAACGTTAGAAATGCAAAGATGGTTTACATACATGCATTTTTGCAGGATTACCAGATTCTCCAGAATATTTCATGGAGTCTGTCACAAGACTCACTAACTTTCATGCATAAGCCTAAGTAATCAAGCACCACACAGGAATAAGTGGTCAGGCAAGCACAACCAGGCGCAGATAAAAATAAACCATTAAACATTATTAAACTGAAGCATTGACTATCATTTTCCAATCCAGATTGGTGAGGTGCTAAAGAATTGTAGGACAACTATGTTTGAATATTTATTTAAAAGGGGACAGAGGGATAATGCAGGTAATTCCAGACCAGTAAGCTTAATTTCAGTAGTGGTCAAATTATTTTTAGAAATGTGAAAAGCAATATCAATAGTTATTCAGAATCACATAGATTAATCGTGGATTTGTTCAGGAAAGCTTGTGTCTGACTGACAAAGAGGGTCAATGAAAGTAGAATATTTATTGCCTCAAATTTCTCATCATATCTTAGCAACTTGTCTCATTAATGCCCAATCCTGCTGTTATGGCATTCCTTACAGCCGATTCTTTCCCTACATTACCATGTATTGTTCTTGGAACAACTTATCACTCACTGGATATCCACATAAAGACCAACATCAATGGCTCCTGCACCTTATTCAAAAGGATCACCAGGCACCCTGCTGAGCACTGGCATTCCAAAGCTGCTCATTGACAGACAGAACTTGAACATGGTGGAAAAGGGAAAGATGGAGGTATGGTTCTCTGACAGAGACTTGGAGGTCCTAGTGGGTGGGATCATGCAAAGGAGGAGCATCTTCTTCCTGGAGGAGGTTCCAAGAAGGCCACATCTCCAGACCTGGGCAGCCCAGTATGAGGTTGCCAGCCTGGTCAGTGCAGTTGTCAAGATCTGGAGGAATGGCCAGTAGAGGGCAGCACTGTGGCTCAGTGATTAATACTGCTGCCTGACAGTGCCAAGGACGTGAGTTCAATTCCAGCCTTGGGTGACTGTCTGTGTGGAGTTTGCATATTCTCCCCATGCCTGCATAGGTCTCCTCCGGATGCTCCAGTTTTCTCCCACAGTCCAAAGATGTGCAGGCTAGATGGATTGGCCATGGGAAATCCAGAGTTATTAGGATAGGTGGGTCCGGCTGTGGTGCTCTTCAGAGTGTCAGTGTTGACTCGGTGAGCCGATTGGCCTGTTTCCACACAGTTGGGATGTCAATGGCCTTCTCTACTCCAGCAGTGTAAGTGTCACACTTCTCTCTGCTACCTCACACTCACTGTAGGTCTGTTCCAGCACCCACCTCTCACCAAGGTTCTTGCTCTGCCACTCTCACTGTCCCCTCATATTTCACCCCAACCTCTTGCACTACCACACTACAATTCATTGCACAGACTTTGTGTTGTCTACACATTCCCTCTGAATGTCTCACCCACTCACCTATCCAACAGTAACAGTCACTCATGTTCTGCTTTTCTTTCATTGGGGGAGAGGTCAGCTCACAATGGAACAGAAGAGGCCAGGAGGGATGGAGGGCTGCCTGATATTTGACTTCACATCCTCTACCAGGACAGAATCCTGTTCATTGCAGGACAAGACTGAGACCATTGCTGCAGGGAAGATGAGAAACCCATGACTTGCCAAGTGAGTGAGTACCATTCTTCAGTCTAACTCTCACACTGACCATTTTGGCAGTTTCTTTGATTACACTTCATCCACATGGACAGGGAGGAACAAGAGCAACAGGGAGGTGGGGGACAATGGCCTTCATTGCCTGAAGGCTGTAGGAGTGCAGCAATGTATTCGACTGCCTCCAGAGATAAGTTGGCACCTACCATATGGAGCCACACTTGGAGAGACACACATACATGTGGTCCTCAAGACCAAAGCCATGGAGATAGACAGACAGAGAACCAAGCATGCTCTCCAGGTTCCCCTTACTCACCAGGACCAGAGGCTGTGCCAGAAGGTACGCAGCTGGAGCAGGAACCACACTCTTTCACCTCAGTGCTGAGCTTTTCCAGCTGCTAGGAAGGGGATCTGGATGCTTGTGGCCTCAACAACATATAGAGGTGGAGGCTAGAAACGATTGGTCAAAGACTGCTTACTGTCACCTTTCATTGTGCTGAAACTTGAAAGTACACCATGGGAAGTAAAATGTGATCTACCTGGAGGGGATCGGGAAATATGTGGACCTGAGAGGCGGGGCCTGTGAGGCTCTGTGAAGAGAAATGGCCCGACGCACATACTGATACACTTTACTGCAGGATCTCAATCCTCAGCAGTCCTTATGCATTGGCCGTCTGTATGGTGCACATCTTCGTGTCCCAGACATTGCTGACAGTGTTCATTCACACTAGTACTTTTGGAAACAGAGGCGGGGGAAAGAATAAAGATGTATTAGGATGGCGGCAGTGGTGTCAGCAGAACCCATTGCTTTGAATATGTGTGTTCATTTTATGCAACATGATACAGCTTGTGTGTACATGAAGTGAGAAATCATGCTGGGGCACTAACATTTGAGGTTGCGCAAAGAATCACTTTGTGTAAGAAGGGTGGCACAGTGGCTCAGTGGTTAGCATTGTTGATTCACAGCACCAGGGTCCCAGGTCGATTCCAGCCTCAGGCGACTGTCTGTGTGGAGTTTGCATGTTCTCCCTGTGTCTGCGTGGATTTTCTCTGGGTGCTCCGGTTACCTCCCACAATCTAAAGATGTGCAGGTCAGGTGAATTGGCCATACTAAATTGCCCATAGTGTTAGGTGCATTGATCAGAGGGAAATAGGTCTGGGTGGGTTACTCTCCGGAGGGTCGGTGTGGACTGGTTGGGCCAAAGGCCTATTTCCACACTGTAGGGAATTTAATCTAATCAAACAAACAGGTGCAGTGAAAAGCAGCAAGATGTATTTTAATATGAAGCCTCATATAATTAAAAGCAAAGTCACCATCATCCCAGATGATCATAGGCCTACTCTGGAGAGAGAGGGAGAACTGGTACTATGACATTTGTATGACTAAGGTGCCCTCAATAGGTTTCCTTTGTTCCCTTCCTCCCACTTCAACTTAAGATGCAAGGAGCCTGATTGACAGCAGAACCCATTAGTCCTAGAGTTTGGTCTGGAGATGGTGGGAACATTTGTGTTGGACGGCCCTGACATGCTAAGGGCAAGTGAACACTCCTCAGATTCGGCAGCATCCAGGGAACAGGAGAATCGACGTTTCGGGCATAAGCCCTTCTTCAGGAATGAGGGGCTTGAAGATGTGCACCATACAGACGGCCAATGCATAAGGACTGCTGAGGATTGAGATCCTGCAGGTTTGTGTCCAGTAGAGTGTATCAGTATGTGCGTCAGGCCATTTCTCTTCACAGAGCCTCACAGGCCCCCGCCTCTCAGGTCCACATATTTCCCGATCCCCTCCAGGTAGATCACATTTTACTTCCCATGGTGTACTTTCAAGTTTCAGCACAATGAAAGGTGACAGTAAGCAGTCTTTGACCAATCGTTTCTAGCCTCCACCTCTATATGTTGTTGAGGCCACAAGCATCCAGATCCCCTTCCTAGCAGCTGGAAAAGCTCAGCAGTTTTGGCAGCATCGTTGGAGAGAAATCAGAGTTAACATTTCGAGTGACCCTTCATTCTCTCTTTTTGCCCCACAATTTTCATCTTCCCATCAGCTTGCAGCCTCCCAACCAAAAGAATGTATTCTTAAGCCTTCTGACCTGACTCTCCTTTTTGCTCTTTTATGCTCTTTCCATAAGTTTGATGCTTTCCCTAACTCCTTTTGTTTACCATGGATGGTGAATCGTTCCTTTATAATTATTGTTGATAGTAGAAATATATATATATATATTCTGAATACTCTGAAATATCCCCTGAAGATCTATCATTGCATCTCTATTGATCTACTTGCTAGCTGGTATATCAGTTCACTTTAGCTAACACAGATTCCATGAGTTGTCCTTATTTAAGTTAAAAATGTGAGACTTGATCATCTCCATTTCAAATGGTATGTAAAATTTAATCGCAACGTGGTCTCTGCTACTGAGGAGTACCTTTATTCCGAGACCATTAATTAATCCTATCACAATACCCAAGACTCAGGAACCTCCTTTCTTGTCAGGTCTAGAACATTTTGCTTTAAAAGTCTACCTGAGAGAGTCATTGAGTCATACAGCATGGAAAAACCCTTCAGCCCAACTTGTCTATGCCAATCAGGTTTCCTAAATTGAACTAGTCCCATTTGCCATCATTTGACCCCCTATCCGTCTAAACCTTTCCTATCCAAGTACCAGTCCAAATATCTTTCAAATGTTGTCATTGTACCTGCCTCTATTACTCCCTCTAGCAACTCGTTCCATATGTACACCGCCCTCTGTGTGAAAATGTTGCCCCTCAGGTGCCTTTCCATTCTCACATTAAACCTATGCCCTCTAATTTTGGATTCTCCTATCCTGGGGAAAAGAGCTTGGCTATTCATCTTACCTGTGCTCCTCATGACTTTATAAACCTCTATAAGGTCACCCCTCAGCTTCCAACACTGCAGGGGAAAAATTCCCAGCCTATCCAGCCTTTCCTTATGACTCAAGCCTGCCAATCTCTCTAACATCCTTGTAAATCTTTTTGCAGCCTTCCCAGTTTCGTAAAATCCTTCCTGCGGCAGGGTGACCTGAATTGTTGCTGTACACTAAATGTGGGCTTACCAATGTCTTGTACAGCCCCAACATGATATTCCAACTCCTATCCTCAATGCTCTGACCAATGAAGCCAAGTATGTCACCAGCCAACTTGTCTACATATGACACCATTGTCAAGGAACTATGTACCTGCACCCCTATGTCTCTCTCTTTGACAACATTCCCCATGGCCCTACCATTAACTGTGTAAGTCCTGCCCTGGTTTGTCTTGCCAGAACGCAACATCTTGCATTTATCTAAATTAAACTCCATCTGCCATTCTTCGGCCCACTGGCCTAGTTGATCAATATCCTGTTGTACTCTTAAATAACCTTCTTCACTGTCCACTGTAACAGTTTTGGTGTCATCTGCAAACTTACTAACCACATCTCGTACATTCTCATCCAAATTACTTACATAAATGATGAACATCAGTGGACCCAGCACTGATCCTTGTGTCACACCGCTGGCCACAGGCCTCCAATATGAACAACAACCCTCTACCACCCCAGTCTGTTTTCTGCCATCAAGCCAATTTTTGCATCCAATTAGCTAGTCTCCTGGATCCCATGTGATCCAAATAACAGCAAATTACTGCGGATGCTAGAATCTGAAACCAAAAGAGAAAATGCTGGAAAATCTCAGCAGGTCTGGCAGCATCTGTAAGGAGAGAAAAGAGCTGATGTTTCAAGTCTAACTGACCCTTTGTCAAAGCTAAAAAAAGGGAGAAATAGGGAGGTCTTTATACGAGGCTGAGGAAAGGTGAGTCATGGCTCCAGAAGCAAAGGTAGCAAGAAATAGATGGTAATGACAGAGATTATAGAGAGATTAGGAGCTGTGAATGACCAAGGCTGAAGCCAGTGCTATGTGACAAAAATATGTGGGGGATGGGGGGTAAATGGGTGAAGCAGAGGCAAAATGGAAAACAG
>NC_057713.1:114464238-114478998 GCF_004010195.1 Chiloscyllium plagiosum | reverse complement strand
CTGCTTCACCACTTCCCCCCCAACCCCCACATATTTTGTCACATAGCACTGGCTTCAGCCTTGGTCATTCACAGCTCCTAATCTCCCTACAATCTCTCTATGTACTGTCATTATCACCTCTTAATTGCTACCTTTGCTTCTGGAGCCATGACTCACCTTCTCTCAGCCTCATATAAATACCTCCCTATTTCTCCCCTTTTTTTAGCTTTGACAAAGGGTCAGTTAGACTTGAAACCAGCTCTTTTCTCTCCTTACAGATGCTGCCAGACCTGCTGAGATTTTCCATCATTTTCTCTTGTGGTCCTATGTGATCTAACCTTACCAATCAGTCTACCATGTGGAAGCTTGTCAAACACCTTGCTAAAGTCCACGTAGACAATGTCTACCATTCTGACTTCATCTATATTCTTGGTCACCACTTTGAAAAACTCAATCAGGTTTATGAGACACAATTTCCCACACGATGAACCTATTGACTATCCCTAATCAGTCCTTTCCTTTCCAAATACAAGTAGATCTTGTCTTTCAGAATAACCCTCATCACCGATCCACTGCTGATGTTAGGCTCACCAGTCTGTAGTTCCCTGGTTATTCCTTGCAGCCTGTCTTAAATAATGCCACCACATTAACCAACCTCTCGCTTTCTGGCACCTCACCAGTGGCTGTCAATAATACAAATGTCTCTGCTCGGGTCCCACAATTTCTTCCTGAGCCTCCCCAAATGTCCTGGGATACACTTGATCAGGTTCCAGACAGTTACCTACTTTTGTTCATTTTAGGACGTCCAGCCCTTCCTCATCTGCAATATGGATCTTTTCAAGACATCACTGATTATTGTTCCAAGTTCTCTAGTTTCCATGTCCCCCTCTATAGTAAATACTAATGTGAAATATTCAGTTAGGATCTTACCCATCTCCTGTGGTCCCACTCATAGAAGGTTTCATTGAACTTTAAGGGGCCCTAGTTTCTCCTCAGCTACTCTTTTGCCCTTAATAAATCTGTAGATTCTCTTTGGATTCTCCTTTACCGTATCCACCAAAGCTGTCTCATGTCCCCTTTCTGTTGTCCTGATTTCCCCATAATATACTCCTACACCCTCTATATCCCTCAGGAGATTCACTTGATCCCAGCTGTCTATCTGACGTATGCCTCTTTCCTTATCTTGACCAGAGCCTCAATTTCTCTTGTCATCCAGTGTTCCTACTCCCACCAGCCTTGCCTTTCACACTAGCAGGAACATACTATCCGTGAACTCACATTATCTCACTTTTGAAAGTCTCCCACTTGCCAGATGTCACTTTACCTGCAAACAGCCTCCCCCCCACCCCCAATCAACTTTTGAAAGTTTCTGTCAAAAAGCATCAAAATTGGTCTTGCCCCAATTTAGAACTTTAACTTTTGGATCAGGTCTATCCTTTTCCATAACTATTTTGAAACTGAAAGAATTATAGTCACTGGTCCCCACTAATACCTCAGTCACTTGTCTTGAGTAACGTTGAGTTTTTTCCTTTTCTAGTCAGGTCATTTACATGTTGATTGAGAAAGTTTTCTTGAACAAACTTAACAAATACCTCTTCATCCAAGCCCTTAACACTATGACAGTCTCAGTCCGTGTTTGGAAAGTTAAAATACCCAACTATGACAGCCCTATGTTTTTTCGAGGCATCTGCAACCTCCCTACATATTTGCCCTTCAATTTCTCACTGACACTGGAAGGCGGGGTTGGTGGAGGCTATCCTACAAACCCATCAAAGTGATTAGCACCTTCTTATTTTCCACTGATATCACTTCACTAGACAATCTCCCAGGAATATTCTCCCTAAATATTGCCATAATGTTCTCCCTAACCAAAAACACCGTTACACTCTCTCATGCCTCTCTCTTTCCTTCCTATAGCCTCTATATGCCAGAAGATTGAGCTGTCAGTCCTCATAGAATCATAGAATCCCTACAGTGTGGAAACAGGCCATTTGCCCCAACAAGTCAACCCTCTGAAGAATAGCCCACCCAGACCCATTCCCCCTACCCTATATTTAACCCTGACTAATTCATCTAACCTACACATCCCTGAATACTATGGGCAATTCATCTTGGCCAATTCATCTAACCCGTACATCTTTGAACTGTCCCCCACTTAGTCATGTTTTAGAAATAGCTATGATTTCCCAGTTCCCATCCATTCCCTGAGTTCATCTACCTTACCTGTCAGGATGTTTGCACTGAAATAAATGCATTTTAATTCATCAATCTTGCCTTGTTTTCTCACATGTTCTTGTCTGCCTTATCTATCTAACTTGTACTCTCAAACTCATGAGCCAAGCTCAACCTTCTCTCTTGTCCCACTACTGTTTAAGATCCCAACCCCCTGCCATACAAGTTTAAACCCTCCTGAGTGGCTCTCGCATATCTGCCTGCCAAGTCCCCCTCCAGTTCAGGTGCAATCCATTCCTCTTGTACTGGTCACTTTTGCCCCAGAAGGGATCCCAATGAACCAAAAATCTGAATCCCTACCCCCGAACAAGCTCCTCATCCATGCATTCATCTGAAATATCCCCCAGTCCTACTCTTACTATCCAGAGATTGCTACCCATGAGGCCTTGTTTTTTAACCTCCTTCCTAACTCTTTTTATATCTATGTCATTCGTACAAATGTGTACAACAACCTCCAGCTGCTCAAGCTCCCCTTTGAGAATTTGCTGAAACCATTCACTCTGAGACAACCTTGACCTTGGCACCAGGGAGGAAACACGTCATCCTCACTCGTGGCCATAGAAGGACCTGGCTGTTCCCCTGACTAGAGCATTCCCCTATCACAATTGCTCACTTGGACTTTGCCATATCCTGTTTTACAGCTGATCCAGCCATGGTGCCAAGAATCTGGCTGCTACCATGTCTATTTTCCCTTGAGAGACTATTCCCACCCGACATTATCCAGAATAATACATTTGTTTGAGAGGGGATAACTCCAGAAGACTCCTGCAATATCTGCCTACCTCTCCTGGCAGTCAACCAACTAGCCAACTGTACCTGAGATGTGACCACACCTCCTGTATGCACCTCAGTGCATGCAACTGCCACTCCAACCGATCCATGTGGTCTAAAAGGAGTTGCAGTCAGACACACTTCCTGCAGACATTGTCACCAGGGACAGTCAACTACTCCCCAGTCTCCCACATCTGATACCCATCTCTGCCTCTTTAACAACTAGTGGACTTCAGGAGGAAAAAAAGGTCTTAATCTTAACTTGTTGCTGCTTGCTCTCCTCAACAAAGCCTGGTATTCACCAGGCCCATTCTTAGATCTGACCAGCAGCACCTTGACCACAAAGCAAAAGCCCATTGCAAAAGTGGCTGGATCAAGTCACAGCAATGCCTTCTTCCCCCATGTGTCTAAACTCCTACACTTTGCTCAACTCCCAGTGATTAGACACTCTTGCTGGTCGCACACTGTGCTTAAAACATTCTATGAATTCCTCATCCAGGCTACTGCTGCCAATCTGGCTTTAACACTTATATGCATAGTAACCTATGATTGTTTCCATCCATTTACCACAGACATTTAATATTGATTATTCCCAATGAGTGACTTCATTCCCTACTATTCCTCCTCTCCTTACAAACTGATTTTGTAGCCTTCTCCTGCACTGTAATACTTCTGTAATATTTAGTTTATCATGATTGCTCTGTGTACAAAAGGGATACAAAAGGGATAGTTCCGTCTCTTTGTTATTTTTAAAATATTTAGTCTTGATTTTTGGTTCAATCTCTGTCCCTACCTGCAAATCTCTGACCCTCATTTCCCGTATTAATATATTTCCCTCTTACCTTTTCTCCACCCATTGATAAATCACATTTTTCCACATTTGATTCCTTTCCATTTTAATTAGTTTTAAAATGCCTTTATTTCCTCATTTATGGAGTTCTCAAGGAAATCGATGCCAGTATGGTTCAGGTGTGCATGATCCCAGTGAAGAGTAGTGAAGCTGATATTGTTTTCCTAATAGTGTTATTCAGAACTAGGAAAGAATTTGATGAAAGTAAAAAAGAAAAAGATGTTCCACCCGTTTAAAAATAGAGGATACAAATTTAAGATACTTCACAAAGTAAACAAAGAATAGACAAGAGGATTATTTTCTTAAAAACATAACATGTTGTCATAATCTGAAAGTACAGCCTGACATAACATTGGAAACATATTGAATGATAACTTCAAAGAGGAATTAGATAAATATTTGAAAAGGAACATTTTGCAGGACTCCTTGACTATGTTCTCTTGCTGATCCCATATGCTAGTATATGTTGTCTATGTGGCATATCACACCATCAATAGCTTTCAGTCCGTTGGGTTATGACTGAGAATAGCTTCAGTCTCATTATTCCATGGGATACATCTAAAAATAAAAATATGTTTGCCAATTAAATACCTTATCTATACCAGGTTTAAATTTAAAAAGATCAAACAACCTGGTTTCTTTCATGAACACATTCATGGTTTATTATCAAAACAAAATTTATTCAAGGAAGATGCATTCACTGATTAACATATACTGTTGGTAATATGGAAATCAAAATGTTTATTCCTCTAAATAACCTGAAAACATGCAGACAAACTTTCACACCCCCGTAAATGATTTTCTTTTTAAAATCAGATTTCTCTGCATAGATTGATTTTCTCAAAAAGTCTTTGGTCAATGGATTATTCTTGAAGACAAAAAGAAAAAGACAAAGAATGTTCTAAAGTTTATTATTCTGCTGTGGTTAAGTGACTAATTACTCACAGTTGTCTCTGGAGTGTTGGCAGACACAGTTTGCTCAGGAAATACAATATCAAGAAGTTCCAGCAACTACTCTTTCAGAAGATCAAAAAGATCTCACACTGAAGAGTTATCACCAGTCACGTGATTTCAGGGAAGCCTTATTAAGTGAAATCTCCACATGGAAATTTTCATGACCTCTTTTAAAAATCCATCTCTGGTATTTCTGCAAAACTTGAAATGAATTCACCCATCCATAGTCTTCAAAGCATAAGTCACCCCAATAATATCAAATATGAAATATTTTCATTGCATTATTCTCTGTAAAGCTTCTGGAATGGATGTTACTTCAAAACATAATCAGTTAAAGTAATAATACTTATAAGGTGTAATAAATCTAGTCAACCTTCAGGAGCCTTCATCTAGAATTAATTGTTAAAATCTACAGTTAGGATCCAGTTTGGCGAATGAGTTAATTTTGCTAAACTGCCATCCACTTAAATCATTGGATGGATCTCATGCTCAATTCCTTTGCTTAATTGAGTTAGATCCACACATATTCATATTGAGCTGAAAATGTGTTGCTGGAAAAGCGCAGCAGGTCAGGCAGCATCCAAGGAACAGGAGAATCGACGTATCGGGCATAAGCCCTTCTTCAGGAAGGGCTTATTCATATTGAACCATTTTGTTTGTTACAGTAACTATATTTGAAGATCATTTTGTTGGCATAGCAAACAGTGAAATTCTTCATTGTCTGAGCTTGTGCTATATTTCTTCTTTAACTTTATCCAAGAAAATTTTGCATTGTCCCTGAGGGTAATGTGGTACTCTGTCTTTAATTTCCCCAAGCCTGAGAACAATTTTGGGAACTCAACTCAAAATTCACTTCCTCAGTCTGCAACTGTAATTTCATCAATGTTGAAGATTAATTTCAGCATTAAACATGCCTTCTGACTTTGTAGAAATCATTCTTGGCTCTGAATAACATGGTGAGTTTCCACTAATTTTCTTCTCTTGTACTTGTGCTTTGTTATGAGTCAGCCTTTTATTTTCAATTATATTTTTCCAGGATGTTGCAATTTCATTGAGGATGGCTGCAATTTGATCTCCTTCAGCCATTTAAGCAAATCCAATGACACTAAAATTCTAGCTCCACTACCAAGTTTCACCTCCATGGGGAACCAATTTACTTTTGCTTTAAAACTCAGGTCTCCCTTATTACAATCATTGATTTTGTGCAAAAATATTTTTTAAAAATCTGGTCTTGTGGTATTTCCACCCCTTGAATATGCCACTGTTTAAAGTTTTTTTTTTAACTTTTGTTTCACAATTGTTTGCATTCTAAACCAATATGGTATTTTCAACAGCCCCATTTTTCTACAGTAGTGACACTGTGACCTTCCTTCTGGACTATCTTCCCATCCATGTGACTAGATACCTCCACGTTTTTGGTTGGTGCAGTTATCTCAGTTTTAATGGACTGCAATTTTCCTGTGACTCCTCCTTTGCAGTCTACCAAAGGAACTGCCTCATTTGTTTTTCGACATGTCTCATTTATTTTCCCTCAAATGAACACCCTGTTCTGCTTTCAAAGTTCTGATTGTCATCTGCACTTCCACTAGAATCAGGTAACAAATTCATTTCATTGCTTTTCCTCCTCAGTCAGAGCTTAAAAGCACAATGTTTCTGTCTCACATTCCTGTTTTAGCAGAGATCAAGCCATTTTGTCACCGTTAATGATCAGTAAAGTAGTTGGACATGTTGCAGCATTAACCATAGCATGTCAATCACACACCTTCACCATGTTCAGTAGCTCAAATAACAAATACACTGCATATGCTTCAACCAAAAGGTCACATTTCAAAGTCTAAAGGAAGCAGTCCTTATTCAAGTCAAGTGAAGCAGCTTTCAGAGGGTCCCAACACAATAAATCAAGGGCAGCATCTCCTATTAGTTCAGGGGCTTGTACACAGTAAGTCAAGCTGCTTGGGGCTAGTCCAGGTCAGGAGGTTCATATCACAACCGTCTAGAAAGTGGGCCATGGTCAGTCTTACTGGTTCAGTACAACCAACCCAGACAGTCACAGTTAGTCAGTTAGTGAGTTGCACAGAGATCAGTCAGGGGTCTGGTCAGTAATCAGTTGAGCTGTCTTGATCCTCATGGCAAGCATCATGTAAAAAGCGGTTTGGGCAAGCAGTAATTGAGGTTTGGGTTGTAGACAAACTGCAGCCCAAGGGTGTGCATAGTTGTGGCTGGGAGGCCCCCAGAAATTGATTAATCTATGAATTAGTGACTAGTTATGACAAAAGGCTTTTTTCCTGGCAACAACTGTGTGATTTATTCTCAGGTAAACAAACAGTTTGACGATGGGGATAAGATGCAGAGTGATTTGATTTACAATAGCACTGTAGCTGTCTCTCCTTTCTCTGTAGTCAAAACCCACTTTAAGCCTGAAGAAAACAAGTTCATCTTTTCTGCATTTAAGTTGTTTTAAGTTGTGACTTCTGGCTGATAAGTCAAAGACATTTTATAAGTGGGCCAGCCACCTTGTGACTCTTGCAAAATAGTGGAAACATCCAGAGAAAGACAACTCAAAAGCAATGTACTTACCAGCATAAGAATCATAGGGATCATCTCATCAACCCAAGAGTAGCAATCACTGAAATGTCTTCCCAGTTTTCTGCTGTCTGTCTGTCAGTGTGTATAAGGGGGTGGGTTTATAAGGAAAATTGAGTTTTAATTTGTAAATGACAATGAATTATAACTGTTTACCTGTAGCTAGAGTCCTATTACTTGCAATAGATGGTAATTCTATCTAAGTACAGGAACCTGCTGTATGCTTCCTGTCAATCTTAGTCTGGAAATCGGAGAAGTCAGAAACTTTGGTGTGCTCATTTTAAAATCTTTAACTTTTGTGATGACTCTGAGAATTGCACACCTTGACTTCCAATGTACTACCTGAGTGAGCTGTGACACCTATATCCCCATCTGTAGATTACCTCTTTTTTTTTTACTCATTCATGGGATGACAGTACCACTGACTAGGCCAGCTATAATTTCCCAGAGGCCAGTTAAGAGAACCACATTGCTGTGAGTCTGGAGCCAGATGTAGGCCAGACCAGATAGGGATTGCAGTTTCCCTCCCTAAAGGACATTCACAAACCAGATAGATTGTTGGTCAATGGTTTCATGATCATCATTGGATTCTTAATTCCAGATTTTTTTAATTGAATTCAAATCTGCCATGGCAAGCTTCAAACCTTGATCCCCAGAACATTAGCTGGGTCTCTTGATTAACAGTCCAGCAATAATAACATTAGACCATCACCTAGATAACTTGATAATGTTCCTTATTTATTTACAGGAATATTATTAATTTCACAGTTATTTGTATGTAAATGCATACAATTTAAAAAATGAATTATGCATGTTCGCCTAATCTTTACGGAGTTGACATTTTCCTAGGTAACCCTCCAAATTATACCAGCCCCAAATTCAAATATCAGGGTTTTTATGTGACAGTATTTTACATTTATTAATCTTTAAATTAAAATAAAAATCCTTCCTTCTTGATACTCATAAGCCATCTACACTAATTGTTTAAATTTTTAATTAAAATTTGTTTTTCTTTCTAAACTCAAAAGATTTTTTTTCCTTTCCCTTTGAATGCTTTGCAATGTAACTCATATTAATCTATTTTATTGATTCCAATTTCAGAACAATTATCTCCAGACTTTGTGGCTTCTAATTAATTTATCAGAAACAGAAACATCTATGCTTGTAACGAAGTCAACAACAACTAACAGCAGAGTGGTGCTGGAAAAGCACAGCAGGTCAGGCAGCATCCGAGGACCAGGAAAATTTACGTTTCGGGCAAAAGCCCTTCATCAGGAACAGAGACAGGAAGCCTCCAGGGTGGAGAGATAAACCTCACCAGCAGATAAAGGGGGTGCAGCAGTAGTTTGGTGCACTGACCTCTACACCACTGAAGTCAGGCGCCAACTTGAAGAAACCTCCTCCTACCGCCCCCTCAACCATGACCCCATGCCCCATCACCAAACCATACAGAACCTCATCATCTCAGGAGATCTCCTACCCACAGCTTCCAACCTCGTAGTCCGGGAACCCCGCACCGCCCGATTTTACCTCCTTCCCAAGAACCATAAGCTTGACTACCCCGACTGACCCCTTGACTCAGCATGCTCCTGCCCCATCGAACTCATTTCCACCTACCTCGATACTGTCCTATCCTTCCTAGTCCAGGAACTCCCCACATACATTCGAGACACCACCCACGCCCTCCACCTCCTCCAAGACTTAAGTTTCCCCAGCCCCCAAAGCCTCATCTTCACCATGGACATCCAATCCCTCTACACCTCCTTCCGCCATGACTAGGGCCTCCAAGCCCTCCGTTTCTTCCTCTCCCGACGTCCCCAACAGTACTCTTCCACCGACACTCTCATTTGTTTGGCTGAACTGGTCCTCACTCTTAGCAATTTCTCCTTTGAATCCTCCCACTTCCTCCAGATGAAAGGGGTAGCCATGGGCCCTAGTTATGCCTGTCTCTTTGCTGGTTATGTAGAACAGTCCATCTTGCATAGTTACACTGGCACCACTCCCCATGTCTTCCTCCGCTACATTGATGACTGCACTGGCGCCACCTCATGCTCCCGCGACGAGTTTGAGCAGTTCATCAACTTCACCAACACGTTCCACCCAGACCTTAAATTCACCTGGACCATCTCTGACACCTCTCTCCCCTTCCTAGACCTCTCCATCTCCATTAATGATGCCCGACTTGACACTGACATTTTTTACAAACCCACCGACTCCCACAGCTACCTGGATTACACCTCTTCCCATCCTGCCTCCTGCAAAAATGTTATCTCGTATTCCCAATTCCTCTGCTTCTGTCATATCTGCTCCCAGGAGGACCAGTTCCACAACAGAACATACCAGATGGCCTCCTTCTTTAAAGATCGCAATTTCCCTTCCCACATGGTTAAAGATGCCGTCCAATGCACCTCATCCACATCCCGCCTCTCCGCCCCCAAACTCCACACCTCCAACCGTAACAGGGACAGAACCCCCCGGTCCTCACTTTCCACCCTACCAACCTTCGCATTAACTGCATCATCCGCCGACATTTCCATCACCTCCAAACGAACCTCACTACCAGGGATATATTTCCCTCCTCACCCCTTTCCGCCTTCCGCAAAGACTATTCCCTCTGTGACTACCTGGTCAGGTCCACGCCCCCCACCAAACCACCCTCCAGTCCTGGCACCCTGCCCTGCCACCGCAGGAATTGCAAAACCTGTGCCCACACCCCTTCCCTCACCACTATCCAAGGCCCCAAAGGAGTCTTCCACATCCATCAAAGTTTCACCTGCACATCCAACAATATCATTTATTGTATCCGTTGCTCCCAATGCGGTCTCCTCTACATTGGGGAGACTGGACGCCTCCTCGCAGAGCACTTCAGGGAACATCTCCGGGACACCCGCACCAATCAACCACACCGCCCTGTGGCCCAACATTTCAACTCCCCCTCCCACACTGCCGAGGACATGAGGGTCCTGGGCCTCCTCCACCGTCGCTCCCTCACCACCCAACGCCTGGGGGAAGAACGCCTCATCTTCCACCTCGGAACACTTCAACCCCAGGGCATCAATGTGGACTTCACCAGTTTCCTCATTTCCCCTCCCCCCCACTCACCCCCATTCACCTATTGTACTCTTTGCTACCTTCTCCCCAGTTCCAGCCCCCACCCGCACCCCCGCCACCCTGGAGGCTTCCTGCCTCTATTCCTGATGAAGGGCTTTTGCCCGAAACATCGATTTTCCTGCTCCTCGGATGCTGCTCGACCTGCTGTGCTTTTCCAGCACCACTCTGATGTAAACTCTGCTTTCCAGCATCTGCAGTCCTCACTTTTGCCTAACAACTAACAGCAACCAATTGATCTTGAAAGATAACAGATAGTAAGAAATGAAAAGGAAAGAACTAAATGAGATTGGGCCAACTCCTTGTTGTTTAGAATGGTAAAGCTTTCAGTCCAAATCATAATCGTGTTGTGCCAAAGTTCTGAAATTCTTGCTAGCTATGATCATATGGTCACCTATTCCGAGAAATTAGAATCACTAGATCCATTCAAATGAGTTAATTCAGTTTCGGCAAATTTGTCAATTGAGAAACTTAAAATTCCATAATATCCATTTCATTCAGCAAACTGGATACAGTAAAGTTAGCCTGCTTGTGGAAAGAGTTAACTTTATTTTCTGAAAAGTGGATGAGGCCAACATTATTTGAATGAAATAACATTGTCATTGTTTTTGTAAAGCCCAAGGACAAAGAAATCACATGTTCAAAACAATTTAAACTTTTTTTGGGTGGCACAGTGGCACAGTGGTTAGCACTGCTGCCTCACAGCACCAAAGACCCGGGTTCAATTCCCACCTCAGGCGACTGACTGTGTGGAGTTTGCACATTCTCCCCATGTCTGCGTGGGTGTGCTCCGGTTTCCTCCCCCAGTCCAAAGATGTGCAGGTCAGGTGAATTGGCCATGCTAAATTGCCCATAGTGTTAGGTGTAGGGGTATGAGTGGGTTGCGGGTCGGTGTGGACTTGTTGGGCCGAAGTGCCTGTTTCCAGACTGTAAGTAGTCTAAACAAAGGGGAAATCATCAGAAACAGAGACATGATTTTTATTTGAACAAAAAGCCTAAAACTGATTTCCCAAATTTGAAATTTCTAGATCCATTTTCTCTATAAATTCACATTTCTCCACTGCTTCTGATAGTTTTTGTATAAGACAGCTGACTGTTGCAATGTCTGCTTAAAATTGTATAACTTTCTCAGAATTTCAGATTCTGACTAATCTTTCTTTTCAAAGACCATTTGTCTGTTATGAAAACTGAGTCAAATATTAAATTCCCAAATACTGATCACTTATATTCTCAATCAGTGATTGTAGCCAATAAACTCAAGATAAATTACACATGCTTTTTAATAAAGCTCACAATTCTTCCTTATTTTTAAGCTGATATTTTGTCATTATGATTGCAAAATCATTGTGTTGGGAAGGAAAATACATATTAAAACTTGATCACTCAAAAACGTCACAGAAATACATTTGTCACACACATTCAGTTGAAAGCTCCAAATACTATATTCTGCAATCTCCATTCATACAGTTGAACAATTCAAAACTAAGTCAAAACTAAAAAATAGCACTTAATTTTTAGAAAATAGGAAACCAAAACCAATTTGGAATCCAGTGCTGTCTTAGCCAAGATCTATTTGGAATTCACTATGGTCCAATTCCATATCATTTTGGGATCCATGTGGTCTCATTCATTTCTATCTACTTGAATGTTTCACACCTGGTCTTAGGACAGACAGTTTATCCTTAGGAATTTAGAACCCTCATAATGACTGAATTTCCTACAATAGCCATGATAGCATCTGCTGCCTTGTTAAAGACTATGGCTGCTACTTCAATTTTTTGATCTCTAATCTAAAAGCCCCCAATCTTCTTTCGACCAAACTTTAACTATCTTCATGTCTCCAAATGTCTTTAGGAATTCTTTTTATGTTACCTTCCAGTGTCTCATCAAAATCCCTATTGGATTCTCCTTTTTAATCTCTTTTTGAACCTTTTATGTTCAGCATGTTTCTTCATTGTATTTCCATCCTTTCACATGTCAGAAAAATGCTTCATCTTCTTTTACTTAACATGGTAGATGTGATCCTTATGGACTTCAGTAAGGCATTTGACAAGTTTCCCCGTAGGAGGTTGGTTAGATCTCACTGAATACAGGAAGAACTAACCATTTGGAAACAGAACTGGCTCAGAGGTAGAAGACAGAGGGTGGTGGTGTAGAGCTGTTTTTCTGACTGGGGGCCTGTGACCAGTGGAGTGCCACAAGGATTGGTGCTGGGTTCTCTACGTTTTGTCATTTATATAAATGATTTGGATGCGAGCATAAGAGGTACAGTTAGTAAGTTTGCAGATGACACCAAAATTAGAGATGTAGTGGACAGTGAAGAAGGTTACCTCAGATTACAACAGGATCTTGACCAGATGGGCCAATGGACTGAGAAGTGGCAAATGGAGTTTAATTCAGATAAATGCGTGGTGCTGCATTTTGGGAAAGCAAATCTTAGCAGGACTTATACACTTAATGGTAAGGTCCTAGGGAATGTTGCTGAACAATGAGACCTTGTAGTGTAGGTTCATAGCTTTATGAAAGTGGAGTCACAGGTAGATAGGATAGTGAAAAATGCATTTGGTATGCTTTCTTTTATTGGTCAGAGTATTGAGTACAGGGGTTGGGAGATCATGTTGCGGCTGTACAGACATTGGTTAGGCCACTATTGGATATTGCATGCAATTCTGGTCTCCTTCCTATCGGAAAGATGTTGTGAAACTTGAGAGGGTTCAGAAAAGATTTACAAGGATGTTGCCAGGGTTGGAGGAGTTGAGCTATAGTGAGAGGCTGAACAGGTTGGGGCTGTTTTCCCTGGAGCGTCGGAGGTTGGGGGTGACCTTATAGAGGTTTACAAAATTATGAGGGGCATGGATAGGGTAAATCGGCAAAGTCTTTTCCTTGGGGCAGGGGAGTCCAGAACTAGAGGGCATAGGTTTAGGGTGAGAGGGGAAAGATATAAAAGAGACCTTAGGGGCAACCTCTCCACACAGAGGGTGGTACTGTATGGAATGAGCTGCCATAGAAAGTGGTGGAGGCTGGTACAATTGCAACATTTAAAAGCATTTGGATGGGTAAATGAATAGGAAGGGTTTGGAGGGATGTGGGCCTGGTGTAGGTGGGACTAGATTGGGTTGGAGTATCTGGTCTGCATGGACAGGTTGGACCGAAGGGTCTGTTTCCGTGCTGTACATCTCTATGACTCTATGACCTAAACTGCAGGGGTACTAACATCCTTACAGGGAGTTTCATTAGTGCCACTAAGAATGGCTTAAACATGAGCTTTACCACATCAGGTAAAATACTCTGCTGGAGGTAAGCTCACACATTTTCTACAGCAGTTTATATCCAGTTCAATGAGTCAAGCATCGTAGCTAGATGCGTAGTTTCGTTCTTAGGAATGACATAAAAACCCGGACATAGACATTGTGGTTTTGAAGAATCCAACAAACATTTATTCGAACTCATGACTTTATACAATCATTACATTCCTTGGGCTCATTAAAGTCTTGGCTAATTTTAGTTAATCATTTATAGCAGAGGAGTATGCTACTGTGCAATTTCACACTTCAAGTAATTCAGGATAAGATTGAGTGTGAGATCTTTATACTCTCAGGTCAAGTACTATGATGCACTGAAGATATCTTGAACATGTCTATTAAAGGCATGCTGACATAACACAATCAACCATTTCTATCTACTCATTACATTACTATTGATCCAGTCTATATTTGAATAATACAGGTACCCCATTATGAATACTCCATAAGTTTGCAATTCTTTGTCATGTCTTTGCAAATTTGCTCCTCAACATACTTCCCAGTTGTTGATGGCCTCGAAAAAGGTAAAAGGGAAAGTTGCCATCCTCACACTAAACTATAGGACTACTCTCACATTAGAAGAGAGATGACTGGTGACGGGGTGACAGGGTTAAAGACATCACAGACAGAGTGCAGGAAATCCTCAAGGGCGAAGATGAAGAGACAGAGGTGGTGGTACATGTCGGCACAAATGATGTCGGGAAGAAGAGGAGGAACATACTACAGCGGGACTAAGGAGAACTAGGAAGAAGGCTGAAAAGCAGGATGTCCAAGGTGCTTATCTCCGGTTTGCTTCCAGTTCCTCAGGCTGGTGAGGCCAGAAACAGGGAGATAATGGACTTGAACGTGTGGCTGGGGAATAGTTGCAGGAAGCAAGGATTTAAATTCTTGGATCACTGGGGTATGTTTTGTGGTAAGCATAAATTCTACAAGAGAGACGGTTTGCACCTTAATAGGTTAGGGACCAGCATTCTGGCAGGC
>NC_057713.1:114455699-114460869 GCF_004010195.1 Chiloscyllium plagiosum | reverse complement strand
CAGAGAGTGGTGGCTGTGTGGAATGCCAGAAGGCAGTGAAGGCCCAGTCTCTGGATTCATTTAAGAAAGAGTTGGATAGAGCTCTCAAGGATAGTAGAATCAAGGGTTATGGAGATAAGGCAGGAACAGGATACTGATTAAGGATGATCAGCCATGATCATATTGAATGGTCGTGCAGGCTTGAAGGGCAGAATGGCCTACTCCTGCACCTATTGTCTATTTTCTATATGGCCTATTTTTACAATGAGCAATATAATTGCACCTTGTTTTGGTCCTTGGCTCAAGCCAAGTTGATGTCACTTGAGCTTGAGCCAAGTCTCTTATTGCCACAAAATCATTATTCTAGATGACAATCTGCACCTGTAACTCACCAAACTGATTTCTCACACTCAGTGCAATGACAGACATGCATTGTAACCTTGATATAAAATATCTTAATTTCTCTCTCATTCCAATTCCTCGTATTAATCACTATTTTCTAATCTAAATGCTCTCTCTCCCAATAGCTGATGCACTTTGGTATTCAGAGATGAAATTAAGAACAGCAAAGTGATAAAAACTTATTTTGGGTTAAACTACAATGGAATTATTATGTAGCCATAATGGGGAAACAAGCTCTAATTGTCAAATAAAATAGCCATGATCAGCCAAGGATGTTCACAATGTTTAAGATATGACATTAGTATAACTGTTCTGTTTTGAATTAGCATTTCCAACAGTTTGCAGCACCAATATAGTGTGATCCAATGGGGAAAACATCAAATTCTTATGAGGTAACTGCTCTGGCTGCATCCAGCGCAATATTTTACAGTGGTAAATATATAAAGTTAAGGTTTTTTGATTGTTTGTTTCTTGATTTTTTTTAAAAAATTATGATTGTTTCATTAAGGACATTCACTATTTGTTGCAGGGTGTGACCATTCAGAACAACAAAGTCTCAGAACTGTTTCCTTTCTTTCCCCACGGTTAGCAACTATGCCTTTGAACACCTCAGTCGCAAGCTTTGGAAGTACCTCTTTAAAACATTCCACCATGATTTCCTCCCTGACGGCAATCTTTTAAGATTTCTCTACTGTCTCATTTTTGACTCTGTTAGTTTTTAACTGATTATGCTCCTGTGAAATATGTTAAAGGTGCTCCATAAATGTGAGGTTGTTACTGTTGACAAAGTTGACCTCAGTCAGGTCGGAAGCAATACTTATACAGTACAGTGACTTTCAATGATTCTGAGCTGAAGATTAACTTCAGCCCGTGATCTGAATCCTCATCGCCATCCAGTGGTCCTTGACATAAGTGCAGATCTGTGGACATCTTTTACATGTTAGCACTTAGAATTACAGCCTTTTTATTAGAATGCAATGTGTGAAGCCAAACAATTCTGCAATGGAACCTATGTTCAAATACTCACTGGTCAACATTATCCAAACTGAAAAGGCACAGCTCACGTTCAGATGGTTGGACTATGCTTACAGTACTGTAAACAGTTTTGATCACCATATTATAGAAAGGGAATAGAGAAGATTTCAGAAATTAAAATTTATACCTAACAGGAGAGATTTAATAAGTTGGGGTACTTTTCTCCAGAAAAGGGAAAACTGAGGGAATATGGAAAGGATTTGGGAAAGCAGATAATTCCACTTATGGTAGTGAGCAGAACTGGGCCATAAAATATCAAGTAATCACCAAAACATCTGATGGAGAATTTGGAAGAAACTTCTTTAATCAGATAGTGGTTAGAGTATGAAACGTGATACCATAAGGACCAGTTGACTTGAATAACATTGATACACTCAAGGGGAAGCTCGATCAAAACACAAGGCAAAAAGTAACAAAAATGTATGGACTTGAATAAAGAGTAGTGGAAGGATGTTCATCTGGAACATAAGGACAGGCTTGGACATTTTGGAACAAATGGCCTGTTTCTGTGCAATAAATACTTTACAACCTTGTCATTTGTAATGGCATTCCAGCACAAATGATCACCATCAAGAGACAAAGAGAAAAAGGAGAACACTGAATTTTTTAAAAACCTGAAAGAAAGTGATTCATGATAAATTAATAAGGAATACAATGCCAACTTCTTTTTAGTTGTTTATGTGATAGAGGGAAAACTGGCTTAGCCAGCATTTATTGCCCATTTCTTGAGAAGACTGTGGTGAGCTACCTTCTTGAATTGCTGCAGTCTGTGAGGACTAGTTACACCTATTGTCCTGTTACAAAGGAGACTCCAGGATCTTGACACACAAATGATGACTGAGCAAGTGACAGAAACAGAAATGGCTGGAGAAACTCCAAAGGTCTGGTAACATCTGAGGAGAGAAATCAGTTAATATTCAGTCAACTAATAAGAGTCGGGTGACCCTTCTTCAGAACAGTGATCTAGTTCCAAGTCAGGATCGTGTATGCCTTGGAGAAGAATTTGCAGTTATTGATATTCCCATGTATCTGCTCCATTGTCCTTCTAGGTGGTGGAAGTCGAGGGTATGGAAGGTGCTGTAGATGTAGCCTTGCTGAGTTGCTGCAGTGCATCTTATCCATATTGCCACCATTGTGCATTGATTATGAAGACAGTGAATGTTGAAGGTGATGAATGGGATGACAGTCAAACTTTGTACTGGATGCTATTGAGCTTCTTGAGTTCTGTTGGAGATGCCTCCACCCAGACAAGTGAAGAGTAGAACAGAACCAAATTAGATTACTGGCTACCTCACTCCAGTTAGAATATATTCTGGTAGAATAGAATCACTACAATATGGAAGCAGGCCATTCAGTCCATCGAGTCCACACAGACCCTCTGAAGAGCATCCCGCCCAGATCCATTCTCCTATCCTGTAACCCTGCATTTCCCATCGCCAATCCACCTAACCTGCACACATCCCTGGACACTATAGGGCAATTTAGCATGGCCAATTCACCTAGCACATCTTTAGACTGTGGGAGGAAACCGGATTTCATCACACTTATACCTTATTGATGGTGGACAGGGACAGAAGAGATGTGAGGTGAGTTACTAGTACAGAATTGCTAGCCTCTAAACTGTTCTTATAGCCCTAATGTTTGGCTGATCCAGTTCAGTTTCTACTCAATAGTAACCCCATGGGTGTTGATAATGGGGCAGTCAGTGATGATAATGCAACTGAATATTAAAGAGAAATAGTTGAATTTTCTTCTGCTTAAGATAGGCATAGCCAGGCATGAATGTGGCATGGAGAAAGTGAGGACTGCAGATGCTGGAGATCAGAGCTGAAAAATGAGTTGCTGGAAAAGTGCAGCAGGTCAGGCAGCATCCAAGGAGCAGGAGAATCAACGTTTCGGGCATAAGCCCTTCTTCAGGAATGAATGTGGCATGGGTACGTATGTCATTTGTCAGTCCAAGCCTGACTGTTGTTAAGGTTTTGCTGCTTATGTATTAGCTCCTCAAGAGTCACAAATTGTGCTAAACATTGCACAATTATCAGCAATTAGCCACTTTTAATCTTTGTTGAAGAGAAGGTAGTTGATGAAGCAAAGGACTTCTATTAACATTACATGATTGAAATAGTCTAATGTATTTCAGGATTGTTTTGAAGTATCTTAACTAATCATTGACCTTTCCTCATTTGAATTCTTAAGTAGCAAAACTGTCAATTAAATATAAATGATAAAACTAGCCGGCATGAATTATGAATATGAATTCCCAATAACTTCAAATGAATGTGCATGTGTTTAATATCCGTCCTGACTCAAAGATTATGATTTAGCGAATTCTGCCAAAAACTCTATAAACAGATACCATGTTCTCCACTCTGGAATATTATTTCAATTTCATCATTTTCATCAAACATTTTTGGAGTTTTTTTTTAATCTAGATTTCTTCCAACTTACTACTTAGCTGAAAAAAAACATTGTTTTTCTCTCATATGTCTTTTTTTATTATTATGGTGTTACTGCTGTAGGTGAATTTTTAAGCAAGAAAATATACATAGGAAACCTTGATTTCTGGGCTGTGAAATTGTTGCTGAGTCAGATGATCTCAAACTACCTCCCTAGTTGATTCATGTGTGCTGACAGCTCATGGTCACCTTACCATAATAAACTATAAAATGTAATCTAGCTCCCATCTAGAAATGGGATCTTATTTGTGCTGACTATCACCATTATATTTGACATTTTAATAAAAAATTACAATTAGATTCCAGCATCACAAAGTAAAGGCAAACACCTAAACATAAGGTTAAAGAATCACAATGTGATCAGTCTTGAGGTTTCTTCTGTGTAAACAATTAAAGAGTTTTTTTAAATTGTTGAGAGTATAATAGAAAGCTTGAATGTATGTGTTTGTGATGCCTGACCCCATATTTGCCATTTCTTTCATAATTAAAATAATTTATTTTTAGCATATTTTGTTTAACATGTCCAACACTTGAAACTCTACAATGTACTTCAAAGTCTAATTCGTAGGTATATTGATCCCTCACATTAAAAATCCTGACTGAAATGTGATGAGGCAGCCTCTGTTTATTGCGCACCAAATATTATGCATCTTGTATGTTGGGCAAAGAGTAAACACACCTCCCACCTATCCCACCACCACCAACCTCCCCCCTCCCCACCCCCCATCCTCCACCTCCACAACACCAATGCAAGCCAAAGGTGTGCTATCCACAATACTCAAAAAAAAAGACATCCATCACCTATCATGCAATAGGCCTAATGTCTTTTTGAGGCCTTGTTTCTGATTTTGAGTTCTATATGACAGGCTCCTATACAGCTGCATTCAGGAAGACCTGGTCATCATGCAGCTAATCAGACTGTTTAAACAATCCACTGCATGTGATGTAGACCACTACAGAAAGGACATGCTCTGATGATAGACCTAGCTTAACACTTCAACCCCAGAGCATCAATGTGGATTTCAACAGTTTCCTCATTTCCCCTTCCCCCACCTCATCCTAGTTTCTAACCTCCAGCAACTCGATCCCCTGACTTGTCCGGACTTGTCCGACCTGCCCAGCTCCTTTTCCACCTATCCACTCCACCCTCTCCTCCCTGACCTATCACCTTCATCTCCTTCCCCACTGACCTATTGTACTCTATGCCACTCTCTCCCCACCCCCACCCTCCTCTAGCTTATCTCTCCACGCTTCAGGCTCTCTGCCTTTATTCCTGATGAAGGGCTTTTGCCCGAAAC
>NC_057713.1:114431755-114451569 GCF_004010195.1 Chiloscyllium plagiosum | reverse complement strand
TCTCTCCACGCTTCAGGCTCTCTGCCTTTATTCCTGATGAAGGGCTTTTGCCCGAAACGTCGATTTTGCCTGTCCTCGGATGCTGCCTGAATTGCTGTGCTCTTCCAGCACCACTGATCCAGAATCTAGCTTAATGACATCCCTAGCAGGAAGGAGCAGAAACATCCCAGTTCTTGCATTAAACCATGTTGGACTTTACAACTCAACACATTCTTCGCACATGATCCCACTATCCTGCACCCCACCTCAACCCTGTACCTGCTGATTTCTTCCCCACTGTCCCGTCCAATGATCCTCTCATTATCCCTTCCAATGCCGACCATTCCCTTTTCCTAATCCCCTCTCCAATACCAACTGATACCAGTCACTTTCCTGTCTCAATTCACATCAATGTCAGTCATAGCACTCAGCAACTCTTTACAATCCATGTCATTGCTCAGTTAGTTTCTTCTCAAGTGATACTGAAGCCCCTTTCACAGTCACCAGGATTATCCCCCTCCTGATTCCCATTGCTGAGTTTCTCCTAGTCAAAACCCTCTCCCAACCCTGGATGGCTTTTATTACCTATGTTCAATGCAGGTAGTGTGATGCCCCAACCTTCAAATCTTTTTCTGCAGTGACATACCTGGGTATCTCTTTGGTAATAGGTCTGTGATTTGATGATAGTGAGACCAAAAGGGCGGCACGGTGGCTCAGTGGTTAGCACTGCAGCCTCACAGCAGCAGGGACCCAGGTTCGATTACAGCCTCGGGTGACTGTCTGTGTGGAGTTTGCACATTTCCCTGTGTCTGCATGGGTTTCCTCCGGGTGCTCCAGTTTCCTCCCACAGTCCAAAGATATGCAGGTCAGGTGGATTGGCCATGCTAAATTGCCCATAGTGTTAGGGAACCGGGGAATGGGTCTGGGTGGGTTACTCTTCGGAGGGTCGGTATGGACTTGTTGGGCCAAAGGGCCTGTTTCCACACTGTAGGGAATGTAATCTAATCTACCAAGACCTTTATTACATAATCCTCTTGCTGATATCTTCAAACACAGAAGGTAATATTTATCAGCCCTCTGCAACATCAAACAGGGACGTGTTCAGACTGCGCTATGGTAACGTCTTTATTATTGAAGAGCCTGACCACCCTGTCTAAACTTACATTGAAAAATAACCACCTGGTATATAATGAATTTCTTAAAATTGCAGCTTTACGATTAGCTCTTTTGGAATTTATGTTACAAAGACAAATATCTGAATGTCTACAAAAACAGTGACAATTAAAGCATTTCCAAAATGCAACAGTAAAAGAACTTATAAACAGAGGAGGTAAAAGGTTATTATAATACATGCTTCCACACAGGGCCTGGGAATGATAATGTATGTAAATACCAGCTAAAGATGCCTATGATAATTACCAAGTCATTAAATAGGAATTGATTTGAAAGCTTTCCAATACAGGATCAAATGGGATTGAAGGTATACTAAGGTGAAAGGAGACATATCAGGGAGATACCTCAGCACTGATACCAGGTTATCGTTGACAGGTTCTTGGCTCATTGTTTTCTGATGTTTCACCTTGAGCTGCTTTCTTGTTAAATTTTGTCAATGGCAGCTTGCCATTGCCTCTCGCTGTCAAGAACAGAGTGAGCTGGAATGGGATGCAAACCCATGCTTTTGGTGTTATTGTGAACCACATGATAGTCATCCAGCCAACTGAACTAACTAGAACCACCTCTCACTTATTATACCACCAATCACATCCACAGGCCTTGGCATACCTAGCAATCAATAACTGAAAACAAGACCCTCTGCAAGTCAGCTGGAAATCAATTCCAGAATTGTGCCATCTACACAAATGTGATCTATAGCCATTCTGCATCATACAAGAGGCACTTTAGGCAGTCAGTGTCAGCCTTACAGCATCAAGACCAGTGGAAGGATAATCTGCTGTATCGACCAATGCACTACTTGTATAGACATCACATTGGTTTAATGCAATAGTTAGTATGGAGAGTGCTTTCAGCACCATTTCCTCTGAAGCACAACAAAAACATGGTTCAACCATTTCATTTCACTTTTGAAAGTAGAGGTGTCATTCCTGGCTGGCCATAGGTTCTTACATCACACTAGTTTTTCTCAGCTATGCAAAGTAAACCATCTGGTATCATCTCCTCAGTCTCCCTGATTTCCTTCTTCTGGGACATAAACATAGCACTGGTGCTTGCAAACTGAGTTAACAAAGTCAATCCATTTGACTCCCCCATTACCCACAGACTTTGGATCTAGTTCACCATGTATGCAGACTATGATGATATTCTAAGGCATGTTGACATTAAAAAGGAGGTGGTGTTGAATATCTTGAAAACATTAAAGTAGACAAGTCCCCCAACACCTGATGAAATCTATTCCATCAGAAGGCAAGGGAGAAGATTTCTGGGGTCTTGACAGAAACCTTTGTATCCTCTTTAGCCACAGGCAAGATCCCAGATGACTGAAGAAAAGCCAATTGTTCCCATGTTTTAAATGGCAACAAGGATGATTCAGGAAATGATAGGCCGGTCATAGGGAAATTACTGGAGAAGATATTGTGCAGAAGAGGTCTAGACTACAAATATGACTGAATTTTTCGAGGAAGGGACAACAATGATTGATGAAGGTCAAGCAGTGGACATTGTCGCCATGGATTTTAGTAAAGCATTTAACAAAATCCATCATGGTAGGCTGATCCAGAAGATTAATTGATATGGGATCCATGGTGAGTTGGTATGTTGGATACAAAATTGTCTTGGTCACAGAAGAGAAAGCAGTATAGAAGAGTGTTTTACTGACTGACTGTCTGTGACCACTGATGTTTGTCGTGGAGAAAATGTAGAGAATTACCAGGAGACACGGAGAGTTCTTCAAGAAGCAACCAAAAACCTTGACAACCAGAAAGTGAATTCTTGATTGCTCCTGAACGATGGCTCTTTATACCTTTATACCTTTTTGCTATCGTGTTTTGTAGCTTATCAGCATGCCCAACTGTGTTAGTCAGAGTTATCTCTCTCCAGATGTATCATAAACTAATGATGTTAGTTCCTGTTATCTCTCTACTTCTACCACTATGATTTTTTTCTAACATTCTACTTAATATTATTCTAATGTCATGATTAGATATTTTACTACCACCTCTGCCACAATGGTCTTCTCTCCCAGGTTGACCCTGCTAATTACTGATTAGATATTTATTGTCATGTCCTAACTATTTATTGTCCCAACCTGTCACAACCTGCTATGATGGTATTTAGCAGACGAGGCTGACTTTATTAATTGTTGTTATCTCTGCCTACCATTGTGACCTTTCAGCCCCAACCTGACTCTGCTAATTGGTGTTGCAGCATTCCATTATTCTCATCTCATCCTGCCATAGTGATCCCCCATCCTGCCACAGTGACCTTTTGACGAGTGTAACATTCCACGTATCCCTTGTAACAGATCACCAGTGGTCTTCATGCTTTAACCCTTCTCATGTTTTCATGCTCTTTATTTTTCATATGTTCTGCATGGATCAATGTTGGGACCTCTGTTGTTGCAATTTATATAAATGATTCAGATGAAAATGTAGGTGGTCTGATTATTAAGTTTACTGATGACATGAAAATTGGAGAAATTTTGGATAGAGGGAAAGTCATCAAAGGATACAGCAGTATATAGATCAGTTGTAAAGTTGGACAGAGAAATGGCAGATGGAATTAAATTCAGACAAGTATGAGGTGATGCATTTTGGGAGGTCAAATGCACGAGCAAAATAGAGTAAATGGCATGGCACTTAGGAGTATTGACATACAGACAAATCTTGGGATTCAAGTGCATAGTTCGCAGAAAGTGGCAGGCACAAGAGGATAATGGGGTAAAGAAGGCATTTGATATGTTTGCCATCACCAGATGGGCCATTGAGTATAAATGTTGGCAAGTCTTGTTGTGACTGTATAAAACTTTAGTTAGACTATATCTGAAGTATTGTGTGCTGTTCTTGTTGTCACACTGCAGAAAGGAAGTGAACATTTTGGAGAGGATGCAAAAGAGGTTCACCACTAGTTGCCAGGATTGGACTGCACTAACTATAAGAAGAGGATGGATAAGCTTGGATTGTTTTTGTTGGAGCATCAGAGGCTGAGGGGCAACCTGACAGAAGTATATAAAATTATGGGAGGCATGGATAGGGTGAATAGTTTGAGTCTTTTTCCAGGGACAGAAATGTCATATATAAGTGGGCATAGGTTTGAAGTGAGATAAAAAAAGTTTGAAGGAGATGTGCAAGGCCAGTTTTTTTTTACATAGAGGGTGGTAGATGCCTGGAATGAGCTACAAGGAGAAGTGGAGCAGACATGATAGCAATGTTTATGAAGCATTTTGACAGACACGTGAACAGGCAGGAAATAGAGGGATATGGATCATGTGCAGACAAACGGGATTAGTTTAGAATGGCATCATAGTTGGGACAAGCAAGGTGGGCCTGTCCCTGGGCTGTATTGTTCTATGGTCCATTTTCTTAACTTGCAGTGCTATGGTTCTGTCAGTTATTTGTCAGCACTGACAACAGATCTAGATAGAATAGGAACAAATATTATAGTTCAGACAACCACCTGATGAAGGAATGGCACTCCGAAAGCTAGTGTTTCCAAATAAACTTGTCGGTTTATAACCTGGTGTTGTGTGAGTTTTAACATAATTCAGAAGCCAAGACATAAAATCTTCACTTTGCAAAATATTTTGTGCAATACTTATGTAACTGTATCAATACCCGAGTGGAAATGAACAAAAAAGGCACAAACATAAAGACTGCATGGTACTGGCACTGAATTTGATGGATGACTACCTTTTGAACTTCCCCATTCTTCCAATATCCTTATAAAAGAAAATCTAACTCTCCAAGGTAGTAATGGGTTTGAAATTTCAGTACCCTTTTCCGATTTAAATCTGCTCCTTTATGCAATGTATAATTCAACTAGGTAAGTAATCTTAAGATGTGGTAAATTGAGAAGCATGTACAGAAATGTAACATATTTGCAGCCACTTGCTGTTGGTTTGAAATATTGAAGGACAGTTGTTACCAGTGGCGCTGGATCCCACTAAAGATTAAGGTGAGGAGGAGGCTAAAGTGGGGATAAATATAATGACAGCATGGGATCATATCTCATTTTCTGCACTTTTTACGTTAGTATTAAATCAGACCACATAATGTTTTTCTTTGATATTATGACTAATGATTTAATGAAAGCCAATAACAATTGATTTTTTGACTCAGCTAACTGAGAGAATACAATGTGCCAGTGTAGGTGGATGAGATGAAATTGATAAACCTTATGAAAAAATGTTTCAAGCAATTTGAAGAAGTTGCAGGAACAGCAATAATTCATCTACACTGTTTGCAAAGGAAACAATGTGTCACTTTGGGTATAATCATTAGCCTTCAAAGTTTGTGAGAAGATTTATAGCTCGGGTGCTTGTTGTTGTGGTTGTGTTCGCCGAGCTGGGAATTTGTGTTGCAGACATTTCATCCCCTGTCTAGGTGACATCCTCAGTGCTTGGGAGCCTCCTGTGAAGCGCTTCTGTGATCTTTCCTCCGGCATTTGTAGTGGTTTGAATCTGCCGCTACTGGTTGTCAGTTCCAGCTGTCTGCTGCAGTGGTCGGTATATTGGGTCCAGGTCGATGTGCTTGTTAATTGAATCTGTGGATGAGTGCCATGCCTCTAGGAATTCCCTGGCTGTTCTCTGTTTGGCTTGTCCTATAATAGTAGTGTTGTCCCAGTCGAATTCATGTTGCTTGTCATCTGCATGTGTGGCTACTAAGGATAGCTGGTCCTGTCGTTTCGTGGCTAGTTAGTGTTCATGGATGTGGATCTTAGCTGTCTTCCTGTTCGTCCTATGTAGTGTTTTGTGCAGTCCTTGCATGGGATTTTGTACACTACATTGGTTTTGCTCATGCTGGGTATTGTTTTGCTGCACAAAACACTACATAGGACAAACAGGAAGACAGCTAACGATCCGCACCCATGAATACCAACTAGCCACGAAACGACACAACCAGCTATCCTTAGTAGCCACACACACGCAGATGACAAGCAACATGAATTCGACTGGGACAACACTACTATTATAGGACAAGCCAAACAGAGAACAGCCAGGGAATTCCTAGAGGCATGGCACTCATCCACAGATTCAATCAATAAGCACATCGACCTGGACCCATTATACCGACCACTGCAGTGGACAGGTGGAACTGACAACCGGAAGCGGCAGATTCAAACCACTACAAATGCCGGAGGAAAGATCACAGAAGCGCTTCACAGGAGGCTCCCAAGCACTGAGGATGTCACCTAGATAGGGGACAAAACATCTGCAACACAAATTCCCAGCTCGGCGAACAGAACCACAATAATCATTAGTCTTTTAGGAAATCAAGCAGATCTGCTCTTGCACATTATATGTACACAGTTTAAAAGAGAAATGAAAATGTGTCTTGATTTATTTACATAAGCAACTTAAGGTAATGCCCTAGAGGATTTCTTTAAATGTTATTGGCAGAAAGAGACCGAAAGATCTGTGTGATTTATAATGCTCTTGAATGAATGTGTAGTTAAATAGGACTGTGATATATTACGCAATGCCACTGATAATTTCCTGAAATTCGATTAGGCAGTGATAATGGACTGCATGTCATAACTCATCAGAAGGTTGATGCCATTTCTTTGCATCATTGTAATAAGATGGTCTGAAGTGTTGGATAAAAACAATACTGAATTTGAAGGTTAGCATTATCTATGATTAATGCACTTCAAGGTTAGGTTAGGTACATAGAATTACCTTCTTTCCAAATGGGTTCTTGCCACCATTAATCACAATGAATGTATCTTCTAAATTATTACTGCTTACAAGTCACTGCTGATAACATAACAACAGAGGTTACAGCACTTTCATACTCATTCCTTACTGGTGATAGCATTAAACATGATATGACTTGATTGATCTCATTGGGAGGTAACCAATGTGTCTCCAGATTTCAGTTTGTATTTCTGGACAGGGTAGATTCACCATTTCTAAAGACTGTTGGAACTGACCTCCACCCTTGCCCAGAGCTATCTCTGTCCTGAGTCACTCGTTATGCTGATATTAACTGAAATCAAAAAGATAATTGGAACACTTGAAAGCATGGCTTAGATTTCTTCTGAAGATATGAGATGTGCATTGTATTTTTACAACTCTGTAAAAAACTATCCATTCACCTACATTCATATACCATCCAGGATTATTGCCAAGACTGCAGGAAGGTTTCACTTCAGAGCTGGAAGTTTTCCTCCAAAGTAATATTCTTTATTTTAAAATGTACTGTACCAATTTTAGTCTCTGTAAATCTGATTATTTCTCAACAGGTGTTTCCAAATCAAGTCTCTTTGAAGAATACAAATATGTTTCAACATGTTCCTTTGGTTTCCTTTGTTATTTTAAATTAATTAATTTGCCTGAGTCAGAGTCTAATGTGACTTCCAAACACTGTTCATTGAAATAGGTGTGGAAATCATATTAAAGTTAAGTTAAGAGGTCTGGGACCAGGTGTCACACGTTCACCCCCAGACTTGGTTCAAGTCCAGCCTGGAGTATCAGCTAGAACGTCTCTGTTGGCTTTCATGGTGATTTCTAAATTGAATCAGAACAGTCGCAACCAATTAAAGTCTATAGTTGTCAATATGACTACTGTAAAGAATTATAAAATTCACTGTGGAGGGTGATTCATGAATATTGCTTTAAGGAACAAAGCTTTCTTCAGCTTCTGGGTACGAGATACATAAAATGATACAAATTCATTGAACTAAAGCATAGCACATTCATGACTATGAGGAGAAAGTGAGGTCTGCAGATGCTGGAGATCAGAGCTGAAAATGTGTTGCTGGAACAGCGAAGCAGGTCAGGCAGCATCCAAGGAGCAGGAGAATCGACGTTTCGGGCAGAAGGGCTTATGCCCGAAACGTCGATTCTCCTGTTCCCTGGATGCTGCCTGACCTGCTACGCTATTCCAGCAACACATTTTCAGCTCACTTTCATGACTATGTCTACCGTCTCAAGCCTGACTCTTTGAAAGAACTATGCAATTACCTCTATTCTATTGAACAAGAATTTTTTGCCCCCTCAAGTATTTATCCAAATATTTTGCAAGTTTTTATTGAAAATGTTTCCATCAGCTTTTAAGGCACAGCAGTCCAAATCACAACATTTCACTGCATAGAACAATTCTACTCATCACATTTCTGATGTTTGCCACAGGTATCTTAAATTTGTTTCTATAGCTCCACAAAATCAAATCAATGACAATTTAGACCCTTTTTTTATTGAAATCAATACCCATTTGACCCACAAGATTGCAATCAGGATTCTATGTAAGCCATATATTATCCAAGATGTACTTAAGTGGAACAACCAGTCTAAATAGGCCGCGATCCCAAAAGGCACTTTCCAAATTTGTAGTGCTTACAGTGACAGTGTAATCAAGTCGCTAAGAGTTCTGGTTATATTTATGAGCCACTCTTGCCCAATTTACTCAAGGTATCCCATAGATACCCATTCTCACCTCATCTGAATGATTGTGGCACTGGTTGGTGTGCTGAGCTGCTGTCTGTATTTTGACAGCGTTGTCTACCCACAACAGGAGGCTCCTGCAGCATTGTTTGCCAATGGCATTGGACAGACAGCTTGCTGTTCTTACAGGCAGGTGGCATCTTAGAAGAAACAGCACAGAAACATACTGCCACAATGGAAATTCTTGTATGAATGCCAAGGCAGACTGAAGAACCCATAGCAATGAAAGCAACAGGAGAGGCTTTTGTGGTCGAGGGAAGGGGAAAGATGCCATCGTCCACAGGAGACCAAAGAACACTCATAGACCACTCTCAGAAGGAAGTGGAAACACTGATCAAGAAAGTCAACACTCTGAGTTTGGACCTTGCAGCAGCATCACAAGAGATCAAATGGCTTGTCAAAGATTGTCAAAGTTCACATGATATCTACCTGCTGTAGCTCCAGCCTCTCACACTGTTCCCAAATAACACCTCTATCAGCAATGGAACAGCAAAGCCTGCCACCCAGGGCGCAAAGTTAAAAATCACACGACACTAGGTTATAGTCTAACCAGTTTATTTGTAAGGACTAGCTTTCGAGGCGCTGCCCATTCATCAGCTCAAGGAGAGAGACAAGGACCTATCCTGGTGTTTCTTCTGTTTCCTGGCTCTTTATTCTACACAACACTCCCTCCACAAATCCAATTTTAAACTTTACCCTCATATCCTGCGGGTGCCTAGAATTAGGAACTACAGTCACAGTGCCTTCGAAATGTTTTATATTGATTTGGCAAAGCTCCTAGGCATTTGTACTTTTTCTTTTCACTATTTACAAAATCCCATCGAGAGATCACAGGTCAGTAAAGTATACTTTACAAGCAATCCTTTACCAGATATTTGTGCACAATTTGATTTCTTACACTATCCATGGTCAGAAGTCACACAACACCAGGTTACAGTCCAGCCGGTTTATTTGAAATCACAAGCTTTCGGAGCATTTCTCCTTCGTCGGGCTTCATCTGAAAGAGCAGTGCTCCGAAAGCTTACGATTTCAAATAAACGTGTTGGACTATTACCTGGTGCCATGTGACCTCTGACCTTGTCCACCCCAGTCCAACACCAGCACCTCCATATCATGGCTTATTATGCAGCCAGTTCTGCTTTATTGAACCTGAGGAGAAAGTGAGGTCTGCAGATGCTGGGATTCCTGAAGAAGGGCCTGTGCCCGAAACGTCGAATCTCCTGTTCCCTGGATGCTGCCTGACCTGCTGTGCTGTTCCAGCAATAAAGTTTCAACTTTATTGAATCTGAGGCATGAGTCTGGAGAATAACATGCATAAGATTTGGACAGGAAGGTTACAATTTGCATTGAGTGAGAAATATTTTCTCATTTTAAATTGCAAGTAACCACACATATCAATGCTTAGCATAGAGCATATAATAGAAGCAAAAAGAACTTTTAGAGCTGGAAATCTGAAATCTGAGCCAGAATCTTATAAAGGTGTGAGTGACATGGGATAGGCTGAGATGTGCGGCCAAATCGGAAGAGGAATCTGGAAAGGTCCATCTCGACATTGAGTTCATCTCACCCCATTTTTAAACCATTCATGAGCAGCATGGAAAAATTCTCACCAGGGAGCAGTAAATTGCCAATGGACATGGATTAATGCATGTTAAGCTCTTTGTTGATGGTTCAACTTGCCTCATTAATATTACCGCAGTGATCTTGCTAAACTCACCAAAGCAGCCATCAGGAAAATCCCATATAAAAACCAATGGAAATCAGCCATCCACCACAGATATTGGCAGCCAGTTTCCAAGCAGCCATCTCAACTATCCTGGCATTTTTCCAATGTAATGGCAGTGCGCCCTGCAAGTCCAGGATTATCCTGATAGCACATTAGCAACTAGCAGTGTGCAGCTGAATCAGATATGATTACTGCACCAGGACAGGCACCCAGACCACTGTGTGGATTAGATTGCCTACCAGGGCACAGTGCACATTCACCAGCCTACTCACAGCATGTACATCTTGCCTTGGCCAATGTGTTTTGCAGTTGCATTTGGTGCAGTCACACATCCAGGCAAGTTGCCATGCAGTTGTAGGACTGGCTGCACTGAACATAGAATATAGAACATTACAGCTCAATACAAGCCCTTCAACCCTCGATGTTGCACTGCCTGTGGAACCAATCTGAAGCCTATCTATCCTACACTACTCTGTTTTCATCCATATGTCTATCCAGTGACCATCTAAATGCCCTTAAAGTTGGCAAGTCTACTACTATTGGGGGGAGTGCATTCCACAGCCCCTACAACTTTCTGAGTAAAGAAACTATCTCTGATATCTGTCCAATATCTATCAACCCTCAATTTAAGCTACGTCCCCTCGTACTAGCTATCACGATCCAAGAAAAAAGACTCTCACTGTCCACTCTATCTAGCCTTCTGATTATCTTATATGTCTCAATTAAAGTCTCCTCTCAACTTTCTTCTCTCTAATGAAAACAGCCTCAAGTCCCTCAGCCTTTTTTCATAAGACCTTTCATCCATACCAGGCAATATCCTAGAAAATTTCCTTTGCACCCTTTCCAAAGCTTCCACATCCTTTCTATAATGCGGTGAGCAGAACTGTATGCAATACTCTAAATGTAGCCGTACCAGAGTTTTGTACAACTGCAGCATGATCTCGTGGCTCCAACTCAATCACGGAACCAATAAACGCTAACACACCATACGCCTTCTTAACAACCCTATCAATCTGGGTGGCAACTTTCAGGGATCTATGCACATGGACACTGAGATTTCTCTGCTCATCTCCACTAATAAGAATCTTACCATTAGCCCAGTACTTTTTATTCCTGTTACTCCTTCCAAAGTGAATCACCTCACATTTTTCTTCATTAAACTCCATTTGCCATGTCTCAGCCTAGTTCTGCAGCTTATCTATGCCCCTCTTGTAACCCGAAACATCCTTAGGCACTATTCACATCTCCACTGACCTTAGTGTCATCCACAAATGTGCTAAGTCATCTTTTTACACCCTCATCTAGCTCATTTATAAAAATGACAAACAGCAGTGGCCCCAAAACTGACCCTTGTGGCACACCACCAGTAACTGAACTCCAGGATAAATATTTTCCATCAACCACCATCCTCTGTCTTCTTTCAACTAGCCAATTTCTGAACCAAACTGCTAAATCACTGTCAATCCCATGCCTCTGCATTTTGTGCAATAGCATACCATGGAGAACCTTATCAAATGCCTTACTCAAATCCATATACACCACATTAACCACTTTACCATCTTCCACCTGTTTGGTCACCATCTCAAAGAACTCAATAAGGTTTGTGAGGCATGACCTACCCTTCACAAAATCATGTTGACTATCCCTAATCAACTTATTCGTCTCGAGATGATTATAAATCCTTTCTCTTTTAATCTTTTCCAACATTTTACCCACAACCAAAGAAAGGCTCACTGGTCTATAACTACCAGGACTGTCTCTTCTCTCCTTCTTGAGCAAGAGGTCAACAAATGCTATCCTCCAATCTTCTGGCACTATTCCTGTAGACAATGATCGTATAAAGATCAAAGCCAAAGGCTCTGCAATCTCCTCCCAGAGAATCCGAGGATAAATCCCATCCAGCCCAGAGGACTTATCAACTTTCACACTTTCTAGAATTGCTAACACTTCCTCCTTGTGAGCCTTAAGCCTGTCTGGTCCAGTAGCCTGTATCTCAGTATTCTCCTCAACAATATTGTCTTTTTCCAATTTGAATACTTACAAAAAAATATTCATTTTGCGCTTCCCGTATCTCCTTGGATTCCATGTAGAACTTCCCACAAGTGTCCTTGATTTACCCAAATCTTTCTCTAGTTATTCTTTAATTACTGATATACAGGAAGTCCCTGGGTTACGAACGCCTGCCTTACAAATGTTTCCTACTTACGAACCGATCTTCAGATTCTCATTTTTAAAATTTATTTTTAAAAATCCGAATTACGTACAATGTTTCATCCTAACAAACGGGTGGACTATCTGTTCCGAAATACACACAAATTTGGCTTATGAGAAAACAAAACCGTTTGTAACATGGGGACTTCCTATACCTATACAAAGCCTTAGGGTTTTCCTTGATCCTATCTGCCAACAACTTCTCATGCCCTCTCCTGGCTCTTCTTAGCTCTCTCTTTCGGTCTTTCCAGGCTAGCAAATAACTCTTAAACGACCTAACTGAGCCTTCACGTCTCATCCAAACACAAGCCTTCTTCTTCCTCTTGACAAGAGATTCAACTTCAGTAAATTATGGTTCCCTCGCTTGATCACTTCCTCCCTGCCTGACAGGTACATAGAAAAGGTCACACAGTGGATGTTCCTTGAATAAACTCCACATTTCAATTGTGCCCATCCCCTATGAATCCTCAATCTTGCCTAATCACATCATAATTGCCTTTGCCCCAGCAATAACTTTTGCCTTACAGTAAATACCTATCTCTTTCCATTGCTCCAACTTCTGAGCAATGGCAGCCAGTACATCGCAGGACTGGCTGCCTCACTGCAACTTTTCAATTACAAGGGCCGGTGCAGCCCTTGTAGCCAGCAGACATCTGTCTGCTGCTGCTCCCTTTGCATTTCCCTGACTACTCAACCAAGGATTCTCTCCTGCCAGGTAGCTGGTCTCCAATACTCCTCCAGGTGGTGTTTCTCCCTCACTCATCTTTGCAACAGCAAGTGTGAGACCCTGAGCAACCTCCAATTCCACACTCCATTCACCTATTGACTTCACTAATATTTCAGTCTCAGAGCTGGTAGCGGAATCCAAAACAGAGCTTGTTGCTGCTTTCCCCATACCTTGGACACTGTCATCCATAGAGGGTAAGGACATGCTCTGTGGAGCAACAGGCAGCTGTCTCTCCACATGAACTCAGGACACTAGCTGCACTTGGAAGGTACAAGAAGCCTTTGAAAGTAGTGTCCGATGCATGAAATTGACCATCTGATGAATGTGAAATTTCAGGGAGACTGCACATGGTCCTTGAATAAAAGGCAAAATACTGCAGATGTTAGAAAGCTGAAACATAGAGAATGCTGGAAGAAAGAGTCAGATCCTTTGAGTTTCTCCAGCATTCTGTGTATTTGTGACTTGGGACTTGAATGACTCTGCATCCCACCAAGAGCAGTGCCAGTCTTTTCCTTTAAGGGTGAGGATCCTTTATTCATACCACCTTTATGGGGATTGCTGCCTGACATCTGTCATCATATGGCACAGTGGCCCAGAATGTCTGTGTGGAGTTTATACATTCTCCCCATGTTTGTGTGGATTTTCTCTGCATGCTCTGGTTTCCTTCCACAATCCAAAGATGTCTGGGTCAGATGGATTGGCCATGCTAAATTGCTCATAGTGTGCAGGCTGTGTGGATTAACCATGGAAATGAAGGGTTACAGGGTTGGGGTGGCTCTGGGTGGGATGCTGTTCAAAGGGTCAATGTGGACTTGATGGACACTTGAATGGCCTGCTTCCACACTGTAGGGATTCTATTTTAGGTTCTTTGCATTTAGCATCTGAAGAAGAATTTTTGAGGTGCAACCAGCAGTGTAGTTTAGACCAATTTAACAACAATTATGTAAATGGTAACTTTGTGTGTAAAAAGCTTATTTGAAGTCTCTAGTTAGAATTGAAGAACATCCATAACTTGTGGTCTGCAATTTGGAAACTCCAAAATGCTTCAAGTGTCCCAGAGGCTGAGATGACCTTCCAGTTGCTGGAACACACAATGAGAGGTCTGAGTCTGTGAAGATATATTTGTTAAAGCCATCTCATGTTTGGCTGAACTGAGTTTATTTTAACCACAGTAATAGAGAAAGTGAATGAAGGCAGTGCAAGTGATGATGTGTATATAGACTTTCAAAAAGCATTTGATAAAATAATTTAATAGGCTTGCTAGGAAATAGAAAAAGAAGTGCATTAGCAATATGAAAGGTGCAAGGTAGCATGTTCCAACCAGAAGAACGACTATGTTAAATTGTGTAATTTTAAAAGATTTTATTTCAATAGAAACAGAATCTTTAACAGAAGATGGTAAGTGATGAGTATTTGTTGAATAATCTGTGAAGGTTGCAGGACAGACTTTTAAAAAGGTAATAAATTACCTGATATCACAGGCTTTATAAATAGAGATATATTGCACAAATGGCAGCCAGTTGTGCTAAATTTATGCAAAATGTTAATCCAGCCTTTGCGGGAATATTGTGTTTAATTCTTAGTGCCATATACACTGTCAACATAGGAGAGGAGTAGGCCATTCAGCCCATTGAGCGTGTTCTGCCATTTAATACGATCACAGCTGATTAAACACTTCAATATCTTTCACCCACATTATTTCCGTATCAATCTCTACTTTAAACACACTCAAAGACTGAGCTACTATAGCCTTCTATGATGAAGAATTCCAAAGGTTCAAAACTCTGAGCAAAAGTATTCTCCTCATCTTAGTCCTAAATAGCATCACCCTTATTTTTAAATTGTATTACTGGTGCTAGACTGCCCAGCCAGGGAAATAATCTGTATTTGCATCTATCCTGTCTATCCTTTCACGTTTTTTTGAGGATTCAATGAGATCACCCCTCATTCTTCAAACATTTAGAGAATAGCCAATCTCTGTAGGACAGTCTCACTGCCCCAGGAACAAGTGTGCTGAGCCTTCAAAAACCAAAGAACTGCAGATATTGAAAATCCAAAATAAGAAATCTGAAGAAGGGTCACTGGTCCTGAAATATTAACTCTCCACAGATGCTGCTAGACATGCTGAGTTTCTCCAGCAATTTCTGTTTTGTTTCTGGTGAACTTTCATTGCACTCCCTCTTTGACAATAATATTTTGTTAGGTAAGGAGACCAAATTGTAACACGGTACTCCAGTTACAGTCTAATCAAGCTGCTATGCTTTTGAAGCAAGACGACACTGCTCTTGTGCTCAAATCCTCTCACAATAAAAGTTAATATTCCATGAGCCTCCTCATAGCTTGCTGGACATTAGCCTTCAGTTATTAAGTGACAAGGACATTCAAGTTCCCTCATATATCTCCATTTTCAAACTACTCTGCATATATGTTCCTCCAACCAAGTATTGAGTGAATGCTTTACAATTTTCCACATTATATTCCATTTGCCATGTTCTTGCCAATTCGCTAAGCCTGTCCAAGTCTTCCTGAAGCTGCTTTACATTTTCCTCACAAAACAAATTCCCATTTAGGTTTATTTCACCTGCAAATGTGAAATATTACATTTGGTCCCGACATCAAAATCATTGTTATATATTGTGAACAGCTGGGACCCAAGTGCTCATCCTTGTGATGTCCCATTAGTCTCAACTTAGCTATGCAAGAAAGACTCATTTATTCCTAACCACTGTTTTCTGCCTATTAATTAATCTTTAATCCATGCTACAACACTATTCCCCATCCCTTACATTTAATAACCAACCTGCTATGGGGCACCTTATCAACTGCCTTCTGAAAATCAAAGTAAAATACATCAACATTGTCAATAAGCTCTAACAAGTGGACGGATTGGACTCAAGGGTTTGTTTCCACGCTGTACATCTCTATGATTCTAAGTTAATCAAACATGACTTCCCATTCACAAATCCATAATGATTACATAATCAGATAATTATTAACCAAGTGTCTGTTTATCACTTCCTTTGTAATAGACTCTAGCTCATACAAACATCAGATTAACATCAGGTCTGGAGTTTCTGGTTTTCTCTCTCACTCCCTTGAAGAAGCTAAAATGATTCCTATCATGAGTGGCTGATGGTGTTTGATAGAGCTGTTTAAAATCATGAAATGTTTTGATCAAGAAAATAAAGAGAAGCTATTACAAATGGCAGAAGGGATAATCACCGGAGAGCACATAATTGGAAGTAATAAAAATCTGTTTAGTGTAGGTTTTGGAATGCATTAATTGATAGGTTGATGGATACAGGTTCAATAATAACTTTCAGAAGGAAATTGGAGAAACATTTGGTGTTGAAATATATTCAAAGACATGGGGAAAGCACGGGGACGTGGAACTAACTGTAATGGTCCTTTAGCAGGGGAACAATGCAGACTTGATGGGTCATGGTATGATTCCAGGATTTATCCTCCAGAGGCCAGGTTAGTGCTCTGGGGCCATAGCATCAAATCCCACCATGGCAGCTAGTGAAATGTAGCAATTAATAAATCTGGAGTTTAAAGATCTAGTCTCAGTAATGGTAACCATGACAACTAGCACCAACTGTTGCTTGAGGAAAAACAGCCTAGTTAGTTCACTCACACCTTTAGGGAACCAATTCTGCAATCCTTTCCTAGTTTTGCCTGTTTGTTACTCCAGACCAACAGCAATGTGGTTGACTCTTAAACCACACAGTTCAAAGGCGATTAGTATGGACATAAAAGTTGGTCTTTCCAGTGACACACACATCCTGGGTAGAATAAAGAAAAACCTTATGTACATGGAAATGAGGAGATGTGGTCTCCTGGGTTGAATTGAAATGCTTTCAACTACTTATCCCTTTCTGCTGACAGGAATTAATCAAGGCAAAGTTCAGTACTGCTGCATCACAGCGCCGGGGGTCCGGTCTCAATTCCACACTCAGGCGGCTGTCTGAGTGAAGTTTGCACGTTGTCCCCGTGTCTGCATGATTTTCCTCCGGGTGCAAAGAATGCAGTTTGGTGGATTGGTCATAGCGTCCAGGAATGTTCAGGCTGGGTGGGTAACACATGGGAAATTCAGGTTTACAGGAATAGGGAAAGGGGGAGGTGGGTCTGGGTGGATGGTCAGCATGGACAAGATGGGCCGAGTGGCCTGCTTCCACACTGTAGGGATTCAATGATTTGCCAAAGTTGGAAGCTGATTTTCACTACAGTGAGCTATATATATATATAGTGCTGACATATGGCAAAGCAGTGTATTATTAATGGTTAAAAATCTCCATGCTTGCCTTGACATGAATGATGGCAGAAGTGGGTACTGCAGATGCTGGAGATTAGAGTCGAGATTAGAATCAAGATTAGAGTGGTGCTGGAAAAGCACAGTAGGTTAGGCAGCATCCGAGGAGCAGGAAAGTTGATGTTTCAGGCAAAATGATATGAATGATAACTATATCACAGATCGGGTGATTTATCCAAAATTACTATTCAATGACATTGATGAGCTTTTCAGTACCAATGCCCATGATTTTGTCATGAAGATTTACTGCATAAGCAAAGAGTAGAAAAGCAAAACTAAATGTAAGAATACTGAAATGATGCAATGCAGTATTACACTACATTGAAGCACTTACACACGTGCTACAATTCCTTGCACTATTCCTGATACGACCCCTGGCCGGTTTGGGAAATCCTGGAAAGAGTACAAGTATGTGTCCCAAGAAAGGGGCAGAACATCAAAGAGATATTCCAAATTTATTGTGTCAAAATTATAGCTTGTAGTCCATATGAGTTCTGACAATCTGGCTTTTGTCTTCAGGCAACTCACTTGCCCTGGTTCAATGGAGAGTTAAGGAAGATCTGCAGAAGCAGTACCAGGTATACATTCTATTTAGATGTAGTAGAGCTGGGGGTTTGGAGAAGCCTGTTACAGCAATGTTGCCTCAGTAAAGGTCATTCTGCTATAACATGCGCTTCATTCAAGCCAATTCAGTATAACACATTGGGGATGCTGTTTCTAAATAGCAAGGCGAGGAACAGGGAGCGGGCCCAGCTTAACACGTGGCTGTGCAGCTGGTGTAGGAGGGAGGGCTTCAGATATGTAAATAATTGGGATGCCTTCTGGGGAAGGTGGGACCTATACAAGAAGGACGGGTTGCATCTGAACTGGAAGAGGACCAATGTCCTGGGTGGAAGGTTTGCTCGAGTAGTTCGAGAGGGTTTAAACTAGTATGGCAGGGGGGTGGGAACCTGAGCTGTATACCAGAGGAGAGAGTTGTTACAGATGAGGCAATAGCAAGAGGTAGACCAGCTAGTGGGAAGGATTTTCCTGGGAAGGAACCAAGCGATCAGTTAAAGTGTGTTTGCTTTAACGCAAGGGGTATCAGAAATAAAAGTGATGAACTTAGAGCATGGATCAGTACCTGGTGCTATGATGTTGTGGCCATAACAGAGACATGGATTTCTCAGGGGCAGGAATGGTTGCTGGATGTTCCAGGGTTTAGAGCATTTAAAAAGAATAGGGAGGGGGGAAAAAGAGGAGGGGGTGTAGCACTACTAATCAGTGAGGGTGTCACAGCTACAGAAGCTTCCATTGTCGAGGAAGATCTGCCTACCAAGTCAGTATGGGTGGAAATTAGGAACAGCAAGGGAGCAGTAACCTCGTTAGGGGTCTAATACAGGTCCCCCAATATCAGCAGGGAGATGGAAGAAAGCATAGGTTGGCAGATTGTGGAAAAGTGTAGACGTAGTAGGGTTGTTGTAATGTGTGACTTTAACATTCCCAATATTGATTGGAAACTCCTTTGAGCAGAAGGTTTGCATGGAGCTGTTTTGGTAAGGAGGGTTCAGGAGGGTTTCCTAACTCAGTACATTGACAGGCCGACGAGGGGAGAGGCCATTCTAGACTTGGTGCTCGGAAATGAGCCGGGGCAGGTATCAGAGCTTGCGGTGGGAGAGCATTTTGGTGATAGTGACCACAACTGCTTCACATTCTACATAGCTATGAAGAAGGAGAGGATTAGGCAAAATGGGAGGATATTTAATTGGGGAAGAGGAAACTATGATTAGACATGAGTTAGGAAGCATGGATTGGGAGCAATTGTTCCATGGTAAAGGCACTATAGACATGTGGAGACTGTTTAAGGAACACTTGTTGCAAGTGATGAATAAATATGTCCCTCTGAGACAGGCAAGAAGTGGTAAGATAAAGGAACCTTGAATGATGCGAACGGTGGAGCTTCTCGTCAAAAGGAAAAAGGTAGCTTACATTAGGTGGAGGAAGCTAGGGTCAAGCTCGGCTCTAGAGGATTACAGGCAGGCGAGAAAGGAGCTCAAAAATGGTCTGAGGAGAGCCAGGAGGGGGCACGAGAAAGGCTTGGCAGAATGGATAAGGGAGAACACAAAGGCATTTTACAGTTATGTGAGGAATAAGAGAATGGTCAAAGAAAGAGTAGGGCCGATCAGGGATAGCATAGGGAATTTGTGTGTGGAGTCTGAGGAGGGAGGGAAAGCCCTAAATGAGTTTTTTGCTTCTGTCTTTA
>NC_057713.1:114368500-114430210 GCF_004010195.1 Chiloscyllium plagiosum | reverse complement strand
TGAGCTTGGACTTTTTTCATTGGAGAAAAGGAGGAGGTGAGGGGACCGAATTGAGCTATACAACGTAATGAGAGGCATAGATAAAGTCGATAGCCAGAGATCGATAGCCAGAGACTATTTGACTAACATGAGGGGTCATAGTTTTAAACTGGTTGGAGGAAAGTATAGAGGGGATGTCAGAGGCAGGTTCTTTACACAGAGAGTTGTGAGAGCATGGAATGCGTTGCCAGCAGCAGTTGTGGAAGCAAGGTCATTGGGGACATTTAAGAGACTACTGGACATGCATATGGTCACAGAAATTTGAAGGTGCATACATGAGGATCAGTGGTCAGCATAACATCGTGGGCTGAAGGGCCTGTTCTGTGCTGTACTGTTCTATGTTCTATGTTCTATGTTAAAGCACAAACTTTTAAAGCGTGCATTGGTTATAACGTGAGTCTGGCCCCATTGGTTTAAACAGTGCTGCTATTGCACAATTTTCTCATTACATGGGACTACATGAGAACAGAACTACCATGTTATAGCAGAATCGGCTGGAGTGATAAATCTTAAATTGGAGTCGTAAAGCCCCTCAAGCTGAAAGTCTCCATTGACTGTTCCTTCCAGAGTCAGCTCCATTCATTTCTCCTCAATGAAACCTGTTCTTCCCTGGTGTCTGTTGCTCAAATGTTGCTTTCAACATTTAGGCTTTAGTTCAGCCAATGAGCAATTGTGCCATGTGTCTTTTGTACAGTTATCACCCAGCCTGATTGAGATATTAAATTAGTACATTGCCTCTGCCTTTACTAGAGATGACCAAGGTAGCAATAAAGGAGGAGCCAGTAACAATGTCAGATACCATAGAATTAGATGAAGTCAGCTTACTTTAAAGCTTGGCAAACCCTAACTAGAAAAGTCACCTAGTCTGGGTTTGATGAATTCCAGTTTATGTGGGGAAATATAAAAATAAAATTGTAGAGCCTCTGGCTACAATCTTCCAATGTGGAAATTGGGTCTTATAAGGGTTAATGAAAGTAATGCACATGATATTGTACAAGTAGACGTTCAAAGGTAATTTAACAACATACAACTTAATAGATCTCTTCAAAAACAAACAGAAGATCAGTGGATTCAAGGAAAAATGGCATAAGGTCACAAATATGTGAAAAATGTGGTGGCGATCATTTGCAGATTGAAGAGAGGTATACATTGATATTACAAAGACATCGGCAATATATTTTAATAAGAAGAACGAAAAGTAACAATGTCAGATACCATAGAATTAGATGAAGTCAGCTTACTTTAAAGCTGACTTTAAAGCTAATTTTAAAAGAGGTTCAGGAACAGAGAGATAGAGATGGAGATATTGTACATGGATCTTTGAAGGCGGCAGGACAAGTTGAAGAGATGACAAAAAAATGATACGGAATCCTTGGGTTTACTCATGGAGGAATACAGCACAACAACAAACATTTATAAAACACTGGTTAATCTTCAACCAGAGATTTGCATTCAATTCTATGTACACATTTTTGGGAAGATGTCAAGGTCATAGAGAGTGTGAAAAGAAACTTTACTGGAACTTGTGAGGTATGTGTAACGTCTCCAATGAATTGTTTGCAACATCTATTTTTACTAATTTAATGATTTGTATATTTTGGATCCTCATCAATTTGATTTGAGGGCATATTTTGTTTCCGACAGAACAAGAATGTAACCAGTTGTCATTCAGGTTCTTAGATGAAGTTCACTGGAGCATGAGGACATAAAGATAAAGGGAGAAAAGTTCTGATCAAACACCCTATTCACAGGGCTCACATTTGGACTTCTTAAAAATCTGGATGGTTTTAACTGATCAACATGTTCACAGGTGGGTTAGTGAAGTAGGCTAATAGATCACCAATAATCATTCATAGTCAATAGTTTAACTGGAAATTAGTAAATGGCTTTTATCTTGCATATCCATAGAGAGACAAGGAAAGGATGTTCATTGTTAGTATGCACTTGAAACTCACCCAATCTCACCCCACCTTGATGGGAGCGTGAAATGAGTTAGATGGACTTGGGTACCAGTGATGAGGCATTAGGATTGAATTGTTAAGATACTGAAAGACTATTGAATGACTCAGTTCAGAGTTTTACCTTATAGGTTAAGGAGCGAGGGTCAGAAATTGACATAAAGTCCATGACAACAAAGACAATTGGGCTGCAGACAAAGAGAAATGACCTAGTCTGTCACCAGAAGACATTCGTTGGGATGACCACCTGAGAATGAGCTTCTGCTTTAAGTTTGCTAAGTATATGCTGGATTTTACCCCCAACCTCTCAATCAATCATTTGAAAACAGATCAGCTTCTAAATTAAAGCAGATGGCCTTCTCACTGATGCCTACCTGTCTTCCATGTCACAGTGGGGCAGCCCACATCTCAGGTTCATTATGTGGCTAATTAAGGGCATCTTTCAGCTTTCACCGCAATTTCTCACACACAAGAAGAAGGCAGAGGCAAATCAGATAACACAACTATTTTCACCAAGTGAGCTATTGTCATGGAATAAGTGGAGGATTTTTTTTTGCAGTGCTGGTGTGTCCCTTGCATCTATTGGAGGTCCCACTGTCAAGATTGAAATCCCCCCACTCCCTTTTTGCTCCCTCACTTGGCCTTTCAAACAAGGACCCAAAACATCCCTCTCCACTTCATACCCTGGGAATTCTTAGCCATGTTCATCCAAAATCCTAAACTTGGCTTTAAGTCTACACTCTAACAGTCTTCACAAGCGGTGGCCTCTGCTCAATCCTGATGCTGTTGGGGCTACAGTGCTGACAAACAATCCAATTTCTCTCAAAGGTGGGATTTCCTCTCAGGTATTGATGGAAAATAATGTGGGATAGCTGGGCTTCGCGTGGGCTGGCTGATGACTGACATTTTGGTCAGAAAGAGGAAATACGGTGTCCATAAATAATCAGGCCCATGTTTATATGGCTATTCCAGTTCAGTTTCTGGTCAACAGTAATGTGTTAGTGGGGATTTACTGCCTGAAACGTCACTGAATGTCACAGGATATGGTTAGATTCTCTCTTATTGGTATTGGATTAAAACACCTCAAGTAGGTGGGCAACTGTCACCTTCTCAAGGGCACTTAGCTAAGGTTAATAAATGATAACACCCAAAGAAAAAACTTGAGCAACCAATGATATGAGGTCAAGGCCCATTTGATGAGACTGTACTCTTGGCTCTTTAGTTACTGGCAGTTTGCCCCAGTCAGAAATGTACTGCTCAACTCCCTGTTTATTCTGGAGGAGGATTCTCCAGAGAATAAATCAACCTGGAAGGGATGAATCATAAACAGACAATTGGAACAAGAGAGCACCATATTCTATCCTCCTGCGGGACATCTTCATGATGGGGAACTGTTGGAAGGCCACAGTAGAGCAGTGGGAAGTATATCAACAATGAATCACTTGCAGATGTTGAAGTAGTCGTTGAAGACAATGTGAATCCCTGTGATTATGATCAGGAGGAGAGCTCTTGCTCTCTTGATCATTATTCAATGTCACTTTGGCCCTGAATTTCTATGCCCAAGTTCATTCCGAGACTGCACTGGAGAGATGTGCAGCATTCTCCAATCAGCCCCGTATGTCACTGTGTCAGGACAGAAAATCAAAACAAAGTGTTCATTTCAAAACCAATCAGGCTGAGAGAAGCAGAAGGTTCTGTTGTCGTGGCAACTTGAAGAGCTAGTATTAGTGGCGGGGGAGCTGAAGAGCTGCTATCCACACTCTGAATACAGTGAGAGAAATATACTGAAGCATTCAATCTTCCTCCCATGCAAGGTGTATTTTTACTTCCTTGCTAACCTAAGATCAAAGACTCCAGGCATCTCACCACACTGTTGCCTTGCCACTAATCCCTTGAGGGGAAGATATGCAGTTCTGCATGTCCATACAGTATATACTGACTACTCTGCTGGATCTGGTTGCACTAACTGTTGCTAAACTCTCAAAGGACAAGGCCACTTTTGTAAATTAGAAGGAAACAACAGTCCATTTGGAACCCTTCACTGTCTGAGAAATGTATCCAGCTGCTTGAAGCTCTGCCCGACCTTCACACAATTCATGCTGTATATCAAGCAGCTACTGCCTTATATTTCGAAAAACACATCATCAGCCTGGTGCTCAGCATGACCCTGGCCTCCCAGGGTCCTCTCTGTATTAGTTGTCTTCTCTGTCACAACCTTTAATATTTGGCCATGTGCATGTGGTTTTTGGACTTGGCTTTGACCCTGATTCTGGTCACAAGTACATGCGGTTGTGCGCCCACCCAGGCGGTTATCTGAGCTAGTAAAAGTTATGTGGGTGACTGCGTGGCATGGCATCATCTGCGGCACCCTCCACCTCCTCAGGGATAGACAGGGTGTCTCTGGAGACAGTAACACTCTGTTTCCATGTGAGAGATAACAGAAAGATTCAAACTTGCCTCTCTTATCAGAGGCTGACGCAGTTAGCTACAAATCACAATGACGTCTGCATATTGGTGCACACACCATTCTTCATGTTCCCATCGGGGTTTCCAATGGGCTTGTTGATGAGATGGCTCACCTTTCCATGCGTGCCCTCTGGCCTCACTGTCCCCAGTGCAATAAATGCCCCAAATCCTTGTCAGCTCTTGATCTTCCGCCTCCATAGTATCAAGGTGACAATGATCAGGAACAACCAGGGCAGGCCCTCTCCCTAGCATTCTCAACCATCTTCTCCTGTGGGACCGTGGGAGAATAATACACTAGAACAAACATAATCAATCACCTCACAGGCTGCACTCTGAAGCAACCTTCAGAGGACTGAAAATGCTATGTTTATGTCTTCTTAAAGAGCTTTCACCACTTATACTGAAGAAGAACCGCCACTTTCATCCATTGGCACCAACATACTGCCTTCCTCTTCCACAGTACTCTACACCATTTCACATATTTCATTACATCTCCCTAAAAGCAATCAAGTTGCAGCGTTCACTATTACAGAGCAGACAGGTTGCTGATGTGATTGCAATTCTGCAGCTAGGTTTCCCAGATGCCCTTGTAGCTTACTGATGTCCACCTTGATTTCTATCTGGGTTTGTATATTTATGAGGGAAGTCCTTTCCTTCTGTCTCTGGACAACTGGTCTCCTATCTTGCCCAGTTGACTTGAATAAAGCATGCAGGAAATTGGCACCGAAATATGGGAGCACCCAGTTTCTGGCATGTCCACAAGTGCTTGTTGATTGTGGCTGTCTTGGAAAGGAGTGTTGGATATCAATGGATGTTGGGGGGGGGGGTCAATGATTGCTTGGGCTGATGGTTCCTGAACGTTGGAAAGGTTGAATTTTTCATGGCTGCAATAATACAGAGAAAAGAAAGGACAGAATTTAAGAGGCAATCCAGCCTACTAAGACCACTCCCACACAGACCTTTTGTAACCTCTCCTATTATGACTTCTATCCTTTATATTCTTGAAAAATGACATCAATGAATATTTCCAAATTTCTCAAAGATTATCGTGAACAATTTTAACTGATTGTTTCATCCTTACATCTCTCCTGTAAATTTTGGACTGCTGTCCCTTTTCCCAAATTGCCTCTCGCAGGAGTACAAAGGTTTAATACAACATTACAGATTATTACTGAAAAGGTAGAATTATTATGTGATTTTCAAAACAGCAATGATAACCAACTCTGGCCAGCTGATCTTGTGTTACTGGTATCTGTCCAAAGTCTGATGACATTCACTAATGCCAATAATGTTGAAAAGCAGTAAAAAAATAAATCTGTCAAAGAATTTTTACAAGCAAGTGGGATGTTTCAGACTAATCCATAAAAGTAATAAATCATTTAGCAGTATTCAAAGTGCACAAAGTCTTCACTTCTTAAATGTACCTGGATCTTCAGTTAATTTTGTATACTACATCCATCAAATATATTGAACACAAATTGCCTGTGAGACACTGCTTCACAATCCAATATACTTGTGCATAAGGTAGAATCACACTGCATTAAAACACCAACAATGCATACTTATATTCAGCTTGCTGCCATACATATAAGTGAAATTCTTCATTTATTTGTCTAAGGCATTCTAATATCAGTAATTAGTGTAGCTCAAGAGTCCCAGAGAATAAAATTTATATTTAAAAAAAGTGAATAAATGATGTCCAAAATGTTCATGTTTATAAGGCAATGCAAAGTCACAGCCTATGATTTACTTTGGTGTAGTAATTCATCCACTAAAGCAAAACAAATTACAGTCAGCAGTATATTGTCATTCATTTGTGGATTTAGGTGTTGCTGGCAAGGTCAATACTTATTGTCCATCCAAATTGTCCTTGAGTAAGTGGTGGGGAGCTACTTAATTGAACCAGTGCAATTTATGTCAGAGGCTGAGGGGTGACCTTTATAGAGGTTTATAAAATCATGAGGGGCATGGATAGGATAAATAGACAAGATGTTTTCCCTGGTGTAGGGGAGTCCAGAACTAGAGGGCATAGGTTTAGGGTGAGAGGGGTAAGATATAAAAGGGATCTTAGGGGCAACTTCTTCACACAGAGGATGGTGTCTGTATGGAATGAGCTGCCAGAGGAAGTGGTGGAGGCTGGTACAATTACAGCATTGAATAGGAAGGGTTTAGAGGGTTATGGGCCAAGTGCTGGCAAATGGGCCTAGATTGGTTCAGATATCTGGTCAGATTGAAGGGTCTGTTTCTATGCTGTACAGCTCTATGACTCTAAGACTTGGTGGTTGCAACAGATGTGTCATTTAAATGGAACCACTGTGTCAAATTGTGCCGTTGGTAAAGGTAAGAAAGGTAAAAGCAGTGACTGGGATGCCAGGTAAGCTGGTTGCTTTGTCCTGAATGACGAATTTAGTATTTTCCTCGATGAACACCCTTAGTACTTTGTGGTATTTGCCACCCATCAGTCCTCCTGTCTTGTGTTTACTGATGGAAGAAGAAACACTGTAGAATAAATAGAGAACAGGCACTGTTTTTAGATAACAAGAAGGGTTATTGCATGATAGTAATAAAGTACAACTGCATTTGGTCTGCCATAATTACTAGGATCTTAGGGACTGGTCTGCTCCCTCACAGAGCCAAAGTAGAACTCCTTGTCTCCAGTCAGATATCATATGTAACTTCAGTAGGCTGGGTCATTGTAACACGAAGATTAACTCCTCTGGAACCATTACCTGGCACAATATCTCCCCCAAGCTTATTTCCCCATGGTTAAATCATTATACAATTATGTGTACAACTATACTAGATTTGCTGATACCCCATCTCCCTAAAGATCTCTAACTTCACAAATGCTGGTGGTATGGATGTTGTACACATTTCTCAGACTTAGTCCCCAAGAAACTTACCATTTTTCTAAGTCTGAAGAGTGTGCATTCTGGAAAAGTGTGCAACATCCATACCACCTGTATTTATCAAGTTAGAGATTTTGGGGAAACAATGTTGTTCAGGACTGTTGAGCATGACTGAACCCAGTCCTGATCTGTGGACTATTTGTCTGCTGGAGGATCTTTTATCTCTCAGATTCCTTTGCACAGGATTTTGTTCTTTGTAGAACTTGTTGTTCATCCATTACTTCATCTGGATTAATAGCTTGAATTTGCATCATGGAAGACAACTGCTCGGTTGACACAACATACTTTCTTCCTGTAATATTCTGAATTTTGGATCAAATATTTTCTTTCTAGTTGGAAAAGGCATTCTCTTTCTTTTTGTAGTTCTCTTAATGCTAAGAGCAAGCAATTTCTTCTTGTCCATATTCTGAATCCATGGACACTGCTCTCACTCCCACGGAGTTATGTTCAGCTTATCTCCCATGAGCTGTTGATCAGACTAGAATTCTTCATCAATTTTGGTTGTTTGTCTGGTTAAGTAGCCTTTTTCAGGCTCTCAGTTGTGTTATTGAAAGATTACTTCACACTCAGCACAATATCTGTTGTTGTCATTGAATGTTCTGCTTCATCAGTGTGCGGCAGACTGTTGTACTCATGGGATATGTTCAGTTAAAGATCCATCAGTGAGCTGGGTCAATTGTACTGTGCACTTTTTTGCCAGTATTTGCATCACCTGGTAAACTTTGTTCCATTTTATATTTTATCTGGCAGCAGTGATACCAGGAGAGGTTTTCAAAACTCACAATCCTGCGTGTAATCACAAATCACAGATTTCACAATGAGTTATGAGACCTCCAATCTCTTTAAAGGTCTCTGGCCATCAGATCGCTGATAGAACCTTGGCTGCACCTGGCAATGCCCAAGTTTCTCCAGTATATCCTTTCTAACACATCTTCCCTAAGAGGTGCGGGAATAACTTGCCTACTAGTAAATCATCCATGATTGTGAAATGCTGTCTTTGCTCCATTTATGCATTGTCTGCCAACTTAATGGGCCTTGGTCTAGCCATCCTTCAGTGCAATGCAAGCGAATGGTAGCACAGCCTTGAACACTCCCCTGTTCTTGCTCAATTTAATTGCGTCCCTCTTGATTTGCTGGCCTAGATTTTCTCTTGGTCCTTTGAAATATTTATTTTGTGCCCCCAGATTACTTCTTTTTGACTTCCATCAAGATTTTAGGAAGTCCAATGATATGCTTGACTTTTATTTACTCATGAGATGTCAGCATTTACTGCCCTTCCTAATTGCCATTTGATCTGATTGGCTTACTCGGACCATTTCAGAGCAAATCAACACATCAAGGGACCCAGGGATATAACGAGGAAAGAGATCAATCAGAGACTGATACAGTTGAGAACAGAAGCAAGTCAGTCAGGGTAAGCAGGGACAAGGTAGGACTAATAAATTAAACTGCATTTATTTCAATGCAAGGGGCCTAACAGGGAAGGCAGATGAACTCAAAGCATGGTTAGCAACATGGGACTCGGATATCATAGCAATTACAGAAACATGGCTCAGGGATGGACAGGACTGGCAGCTTAATGTTCCAGGATACAAATGCTACAGGAAGGATAGAAAGGGAGGCAAGAGAGGAGGGGGAGTGGCATTTTTGATAAGGGATAGCATTACAGCTGTGCTGAGGGAGTATATTCCTGAAAATACATCCAGGGAAGTTATTTGGGTGGAACTAAGAAATAAGAAACGGATGATCACCTTATTGGAATTGTATTATAGACCCGCTAATAGTCAGAGGGAAATTGAGAAATAAATTTGTAAGGAGATCTCAGTTATCTGTAAGAATAATAGGGTGGTTATGGTAGGGGATTTTAACTTTCCAACCATAGACTGGGAATTGGGAATGCCATTGTGTTAAAGGTTTAGATGGAGAGGAATTTGTTAAGTGTGTACAAGAGAATTTTCTGATTCAGTATGTGGACTTCCCTACTAGAGAAGATGCAAAACTTGACCTACTCTTGGGAAATAAGGCAGGGCAGGTGACTGAGGTGTCAGTGGGGGAGCACTTTGGGGCAAGTGACCATACTTCGATTAGATTTAAAATAGTGATGGAAAAGGATAGACCAGATCTAAAAGTTGAAGTTCTAAATTGGAGAAAGGCCAATTTTGACGGTATTAGGCAAGAACTTTCGAAAGCTGATTGGGGGCAGATTTTCACAGGTAAAGGGACAGCTGGAAAATGGGAAGCCTTCAGAAATGAGATAACGAGAATCCAGAGAAAGTATATTCCTGTTAGGGTGAAAGGAAAAGCTGGTAGGTATAGGGAATGCTGGATGACTAAAGAAATTGAGGGTTTGGTGAAGAAAAAGAAGGAAGCATATGTAAGGTGGAGAGAGGATATATCGAGTGAATCCTTAGAAGTGCATAAAGGCAGTAGGAGTATACTTAAGAGGAAAATCAGGAGGGCAAAAAGGGGACATGAGATAGCTTTGGCAAATAGAATTAAGGAGAATCTAAAGAGTTTTTACAAATACATTAGGGACAAAAGGGTAACAAGGGAGAGAATAGGACCCCTCCAAGATCAGCAAGGCGGCCTTGTATGGAGCTGCAGAAAATGGGGGAGACACTAAATGAGTACTTTGCATCAGTATTTACTGTGGAAAAGGATATGAAAGATATAGACTGTAGAGAAATAGATGGTGACATCTTGCAAAATGCCCAGATTACAGACACGGAAGTGCTGGATGTCTTGAAACGCATAAAGGTGGATAAATCCCCAGGACCTGATCAGGTGTACCCGAGAACTTTGTGGGAAGCTAGAGAAGTGATTGTTGGGCCTCTTGCTGAGATATTTGTATCATCGATAGTCACAGTGAGGTGCTGGAAGACTGGAGGTTGGCAAATGTGGTGCCACTGTTTAAGAAGGGTGGTAAGAACAAGCCAGGGAACTATAGATCAGTTAGCCTGAGGTTGGTGGTGGGCAAGTTGTTGGAGGCAATCCTGAGGGACAGGATATATATGTATTTGGAAAGGCAAGGACTGATTAGGGATAGTCAACATGGCTTTGTGCATGAGAAATCATGTCTCACAAACTTGATTGAGTTTTTTGAAGAAGTAACAAAGAGGATTGATGAGGGCAGAGCTGTAGATGTGATCTATATGGGCTTCAGTAAGGCGTTTGACAAGATTCCCCATGGGAGACTGATTAGCAACGTTCGATCTCATGGAATACAGGGAGAACTAGCCATTCACATACACAACTGGCTCAAAGGTAGAAGACAGAGGATGGTGGTGGAGGGTTGTTTTTCAGACTGGAGGCCTGTGACCAGTGGAGTGTCACAAGGATCGGTGCTGGGTCCTCTACTTTTTGTCATTTACATAAATGATTTGGATGCGAGCCTGAGCAGTACAGTTAGTAAGTTTGCAGATGACACCAAACTTGGAGGTGTAGTGGACAGTGAAGAAGGTTACCCCAGATTACAACAGGATCTTGACCAATGGGCCAATGAGCTGAGAAGTGTCAGATGGAGTTTAATTCAGATAAATGTGAGGTGCTGCATTTTGGGAAAGCAAATCTTAGCAGGACTTATACACTTCATGGTAAGGTCGTAGGGAATGTTGTTGAACAAAAATACTTTGGAGTACAGGTTCATAGCTCCTTGAAAGTGGAGTCACAGGTAGATAGGATAGTGAAGAAGGTATTTGGTATGCTTTCCTTTATTGGTCAGAGTATTGAGTACAGGAGTTGGGCGGTCATGTTGCAGCTGTACAGGACATTGGTTAGGCCACTGTTGGAATATTGCTTGCAATTCTGGTCTCCTTCCTATCGGAAAGATGTTGTGAAACTTGAAAGAGTTCAAAAAGATTTACAAAGATGTTGCCAGGGTTGGAGGATTTGAGCTATAGGGAGAGGCTGTACAGGCAGGGGCTGTTTTCCCTGGAGCATCGGAGGTTGAGGGGTGACCTTATAGAGGTTTACAAAATTATGAGGGGCATGGATACGGTAAATAGGCAAATACTTTTCCCTGGATCGGGGAGTCCAGAATTAGAGGGCATAGGTTTAGGGTGAGAGGGGAAAGATATAAAAGAGACCTATGGGGCAACTTTTCACACAGAGGGTGGAACGTGTATGGAACGAGCTGCCAGAGGATGTGTGGAGGCTGGTACAATTGCAACATTTAGGAGGCATTTGGATGGGTATACGAATAGGAAGGGTTTGGAAGGATATGGGGCAGGTGCTGGCAGGTGGGACTAGATTGGGTTAGGATATCTGGTCGGCATGGACGGGTTGGACTGAAGGGTTTGTTTCCATGCTGTACATCTCTATGACCCTATGACCCTAATGTGGATCTGGATATTCATATAGCTAGATCAGGTACCAATGACAGATTTCCTTCCCTCAAGGACATCAGTTGACCAGATGGGGTTTTAACAACAATGACAATGGTTACATGGTCAGCATTTGGCTCGCTTTTATACTGGTTGCTCTTTGGCTGGATTGTTGACAGTTTTGCTGCTGGATTATTGATTCAGCAACTGTTTGGATCTGGACCACTTGTTCCCTTAAGACTAATAGAGCACCTTCTGACTTCTTAAAGAAGTTGAGATTCAAACATGAATGCTAACTTAAAAGTGAGGATTGTTGATTGCCAATTACATGAACATTTTCAACACTCATTGTATGGCATTGTAACTTTTGTAGCTATGTGTCTGATTAACCTTCCACTTTCTGACACATAGTCACATCACTATAGTTCCTGCTTCTTCAGCCATGGTAACAGGCATGAAAGGATAATGAGCTCGGTGCTTGTTGAAGCTTAAATTCAATGGGATATTCATTGACATGAACATGTTCTGTAAACAAACTTGTTTAAGGATCAAACCCTGAACATACCCAGATATAGACAGTGTTGGTTGGAATCATTGCTAAATTACACTATTAATTGGGTAATAGTCAAGTTGGGTTGTGAGGCTTAATTTGCTTACTTGAGGGGTTTATTTTGGTTGCTAGATACAATAAAGTTTAAATAGTTGTTTCAGTATTTGATTGTCTGTGATATTTCTTAATAAGTGGCTGAATTAAAGACAGCTTGTGGTAATTAATATACAATAGCATAATTGTTAGGGCTTTTTAGAGCTGTAACAGACAAACTCACCTTTCTAAAAGCTCAAGTAGAACTCCTTGTTTACACACACATACACACAGAGTTTGTGACATCAGTGAAGTGGATGTAGCCATTATATCTTGAACAATACCATTCCCACCTCACCCATCCCTACCTAAGAGTGAAGGGCCTATTGCATAGTGCAAAGATTCTTGAGTCTTATGGAGCTGCACTCATCTAGGCAAGTGGAGATTGTTCTGTCTTGCTGTTGACAAAATGAATTGCAGATGGTAGACAGATGTGAGGAACTGAGAGCTTTGTTATTCTTTGCAGGTTACCCAGACTGATTATTTATGTGGTTGATCCATGATGACTGCAAGGGTGGTACTGGTAAGGGATTCACAGATAATTCAGTTGAATGTCATGGGGAAATATTCGGTTCTCTCTTGCTGGTGGTAGTAATTAATTCAAAATTTTATTGGATGTGTATTGCTTCCCACCATATCAATCCAAGTCTGAATGCTGTGTTGTCTTGCTCATGTAGACTTTGACTGCTTTATTATCTGAAATGTTTGATTGAAATTGAATACTGTTCAAATAACATTGAACAACACCATTTTTGATGTAATGAGTTAGCAAAGATCATCAATGAAGCAGCTGAAGATGGTTGAGCCAAGCTAATTCACTTTCGTAGGAACTCTTACAATGAAGTCCAAGACAAGAATAGTTGGTCTCTAACCATTGTTACTATCATCCTTTGTGCTGTGTACACCTCCAAGATTGGATGAATTTCCTTGCATTTCTATTATTTGGTCTCATTAATGCCAAACCCAATCAAATGTTGCCTTCGTATCAAGAACTGTCACTCTTTCACCTTATCTCTTGAATTTGTTATATAGTGGCAAAAATGTTGTATCAAGTTTTAATTTCCATCATTTCATTTTCATGACTAGAACTTTCATGAACTAAAATGGCTTGGAGAAAGGAAACATTTTAATTTAAATGGCCACAGTAGTCACCTGACCAGCTTGAGTCAAGCTCATGAAACTAAATGAACAAGATTTAATCTAAGCTGCAATTAACATGTCATCAAAACAATTGAAAATACTCACTTAGATCTCTATCTCCTGTTAGATTTACATTTTGTTTGAAATTTCAAATGTTGGGATGAAAGCATTGTCTGCAGATTATCCTCATAAAAATACAATAAAACCAGAGATAGTAATACACAAATTAACAGTACTTTGGGCAACAGCTTTTGAACTGAGTGGAAAGATGTTGGGTTTGCAACAAGCCAGAGGGCTTCATCTCTTTCTCTCAAGTTCTATAGACAATACCTAATGAAAAGCAAATTGAAGAAACATCTATTCACTGAGAACTCAAAGATTGCTACAAATTTCACTATTGAGGAGGACATAAGTCATCACTTAAACACCTGAGGTCTCAAGGCCTTTAAAACTGCATGTTGTTGCTCTTCCCTTTACATTCAAAGCTCTCCCTCTTTTTCAGTGTTATGCCTGTGATTGTTTGCATGTTTAATATCATGTTTTATTACTTCCCTTATGGTTATTTCTTTCACTTAAGAAAATCTTGTAATTAACTCCTTTAGCTTTGACTAGTTGATGTGCTTTAATTTGGAAATCACGTGACACGAGGTTAGAATCCAGCAGGCTTATTTGAAATCACAAGCTTTCAAAGCACTGCTCCTTCGACAGGTGAAGTGAGAGGGAAGTGCACAGAATTTATGGCAATGAGAACAAAGCAAAGCAGGTTCATCCTTCATTTTGGTTTTCCCACTACTTAATCTGTATTTAGTCTACCAGATATGTTGTTCAGACGCAGCTAGCCCCATCAGTAGCAGAGATACTGAGCCATTTTTGCTGATGAATCCTGAAATCCTGCATTCAGAATACATTGTACCCTGCTATGCTCAGTGTACCTTTAAAACTATGTCAAACATAGAGGCATTGAACATCAGCTGAGGAAGGGACCTAAGTTTCCTCGACTATGCTTGCGATGTCAAATGACTTCACCCTATCCAGGGTCAGTATTTCGAACTACCAAGGGGTTTCCCTCTCAACCATGTGCTCCTACATCACTATATCTGCTTCTCTTTTCATCTTGAGATGTTTAACATGAATAAAACATGAAATAACTTTTCATCCTTCATCACAATATTAGCTTGATATGACCAATAAGCAATATGATAAATATTCCTGATATTCCTTCAATTCCTGATGAAGGGCTTTTGCCCGAAACGTCCCTCTATTCCTGATGAAGGGCTTTTGCCCAAAACATCGATTTCCCTGCTCCTTGGATGCTGCCTGAACTGCTGTGCTTTTCCAGCACCACTCTAATCTAGAATCTGGTTTCTAGCAACTGCAGCACTTGTTTTTAACCTAATATAGTAAATACATCATGTTCACATTCTTCATAGAATGGAAAATGCAACAGACCATATCAAATGCAACAAAGCAATTTTTTTGTCATCCAAAACATTTAAAAGCAGAACACTGAAGGTCAATAGCCTGATCTTGAGGATGATGCTTCTCTTAATAACTTTGATGGTAGAGAATTTTTAAAATGGGGCAACATATATTGTATTAATTCCAACAGATCAAAATTATAGAATTCTAACCACTTTCTGTTAATCAGTAACAAGTCTTAAACAATTACTGGTTAAAGTGTAGTCAACATTAGTTTGGCAATACAACAGCTTACACAAGTTGACAAGACTTTCTTTGGCCTATTTTTAACAGTACTGCAAAATATACATTCATGTTTCTAATCCCTATTGAAAGCTCCCAGGGCTTCTCTTATTTACTTAACTATGTCACTTTTTAATGTCAGTTTTGGAAGGGTTGCCTAATTGAATTATTAGCAATTGTGTTGTTCACCTTGTTTCATTAAAAATATTTACCGCTGTCAATGTATCATTAAATAAAGATATTTCAGGAGGAGTCTTAATTAGTGGACTACATTTTGAACAATTCAGAGCACTTGAATGTCAAATTGTATTTCTGATCTGAAACTAATTTGACCATTTAAAAGGCTACATATTCGCTGATGCTATTTGAGGTTGCATTGGTTAAAGTAATGCTGCTTTTTTTAGTTCACCACCTAGCTTCAAGGCAGCATGTAAATGGGAATATGTATTTATGGAACAGCAGAAACAGCATTTTCCTGTATATATTTGGAGTGGTATTCTTTGAAAATCTGCCACATTGTACACCATGATATAGGCCAATCATTGTGTTGTGACGTACAGTAATATTTTTAACTGGAGCATTCTGACACTTTTTCTGTTTCTATTCAACCATTGCATAACTGTGGAACTCCATAACTTCCCTACTCATTGCATTTCTGACTTTCAGGCTTTCGAATCCAAGCTTGGCAAAACCTACCAATTCCCAGACTTCTGCTTTATTCTTTTCAGTAATGGCGGGTACCCAGCAGAGCGGACCTTGGCATTTCACATTGGTTATACATAGCCTTCTTTACCTTGGGTTGTAACTAAACTAAGCAAATGATTTTGAGTTGTACATTTCCCTCTGATCTGAACACCCATGCTGAGATCATCCTAACAAATCACTAAACCAATCGCAGGATTTCTAGGGACCCTTTCTTCTCCATAATGGTTTGATGCTATGGTTATAGATTTAATCTGAACATTTAAATTGTCATAGTTTGTCTTGCTTACTTCCTCAGCAGTCGCCCATCCATGTGTTAAAATTAACATTGGCATTGTGTAATAAAGTAATAAGGTCTCCTTTGTCGAGTTCAGGATGAATCATTTGAAAGGTAATTAACTGCTGATCCCTCTGATTAGATTACTTCCATCCTAAATGGACATCAGTTCTTGTCCCAACAGTCTTTGTAGAGGTTATCATTTGTTGTAATACACACCTTCCTGCTTCATGGTCATAGTCATTGGAATAGATTCTGACTCTTGAAAGATAATTGTCCCTCTCCCCTTCATCTCATACCAACTCTGACGCTCCTTGGCATACCTTCCCACCATCATTCTCATAGGAGGCTGGATACCTCCCATAGTTACTGCAGATAAAATTGCCTAATATAATTCCAACCTTTCTTGCTGCTTATAAACTTGTAAGGACTCCTGAACATGATCATTTTCTCACTAACGATCTCATTTCCGTGAGATCCTATCAATTTTTGCAATTCTCTTCTTTTAAATACTTGGTCTCCTAATTTTATCTATCCCGCAAGGTAAACCTATCCAGTCAAGTGCACTGTCAGCTTAAAACTTCAACTCAGAGAAATTTGCAAAGTTGTAATGTGGCAACTCAAGCATACCACATGAGCTGTGAATTTTCAGGAATGACCATTATGACTAAGAAGAAGCAGGTTCAAGAGGTAACAGGATGTACTTCATATGTGCAGTGACTATATAGAGCAAATCATTTTGGTGAGACTGAAAGCCATCAGGTGCTGGTAAACAGTATTTCAGCATGAGGGAAAAAGTGAGCTAAGGAAGAGGGAAAATAGGATTTCAAGGTAGAAAGCAATTGTTTTGATGCTACTCTGCACTGATTTAGCCAAGCTTTATGCTTTAGTTTGGAGTGTGGATTTATGCTATATCTCTGTACACAAGTATACAATATAATTAGGAGAAGCAGAAGTATGAGAGAATGTGTTCTGTGTGACTTTGCGGGCAGTAAATTATAGAGTGGTCATTCCAAATCCATTAAAGGAGCTTCATTTTACCAAGGGAAGATTGGATATTTAAGCAAATGTCCTCCTCTTCAAAATTCTCACAGCAGAAAAATTAGATCCAGTATATTAGAGGGGAAACAATTTATTTTTGTTCGGTTTTACTGCTATCAGAACTTAGAATTCTAGGATGTTGTTATCTAGATATGGATGCATGAGGAATTAATATATGGCTACAACTTTTCTATAATTGCTTCAGAATATTTATGGTAAACATCAATTCTAAATTACATTATAGAAATGAATGCTATATGATAGAATATCAAAGATGTTATAACAGAACCATTTGACTTAAAATTTGTGCACAACGTTTACATTCACCCTAAAGCCCCTTTTATTTGATCTTCAAAACAAGAAGATTTAATGAAAGTGGAGACTCTCAATCCAGTATAATTCCTTTAGAGTGACTTTGTCTCAATCTTCAAGAGGAGTTAATGATAAACACTAACATTTTGTATCCTAAGATGACTGTCCTCAATGTCTTTGTCCATGTATATGTGTGCACTGATTTTTATTTTTCTGTTTAAAAGTATTTGAATATTTTACAACAGTCATGTTTTTCTCCATCTTCGAGGCAAGAGAGATGTCAGTGTCAGTGTTTGCACATGGATCACAACCCATGGCAATGGTAGGCCCTGGAATCTTGGCAGCGGCAGGAGGCCAAAAGTCAGGATCTCCTGGGGCATCAACATCATCATTGTTGTTCCCAGAGCGGGTTTTCTTGAAGTCTGGAACACACTGCTGAGACTTTTCCACCCTGGAGCAGTGCTTAAGATCCATTTTGAATAAAAGATGATCTCTTTATAGAATCAAAGAATCTCTACAGCATCTAGGCAAGCCATTCAGCCCATTGAATCCACATCAACTCTCTGAAGAACATCCCACTCAGACCCACCCTCCTACCCTATCCCTGTATTTCCCATGGCTAACCCAGCTAGCCTACACATCACTGGGAACTATGGGTAAGTTAGCATGGTCAATCCATCTAACTTGCAAATCTTTGGACTGTGGAAGTAAACCAGAGCACTTGGAGGAAACCCACAGAGACACAGAGAGAACATGCAAACACTGCACAGTCACCTGACGGTGGAATAGAACCCTGGTGTCTGGTGCTGTGAGGCATTATTTAAGGAACTTAAGTAATTTACTTTTAGTCTTTTTGTAACTCAAATTTGCATTGGACTGTGGTGTCAAAACACTTCACTGTATCTTCAAGATATGTGACAACAAAATGATTCATTTATTCATGCCTTCAAGGTCACTAAAGCCTTGCATTTGTTTTGTATTGTGCTTTCTTGTTAGCTTCTTGGCACTTATTCAAATGCTGAATAATGCATTTTATTTTCAATGGTTTCTATGAATTTAATGAACACCTTAACTTCTTCATAAAAATGGTTGCTTCCTTTACACACTGGTTTTCCCACTTCTTTTATTTCGACTGTCTTTTATCTTCCTAAGCATCAAGCACAGCAGCTCCAATATTCAGGTTAGAGACATTGCAACAAAAGGGTCAAATGCTGGTATAATCATTCCATCTTTTAATCTTTCTGAGCCACAGTCTCCTGGATCTGATGATTCTATCTCCTTATCTTTCTGATTAATAATCCCATCATCCCTCTGATCAGAAAAGTGAATGCTGTAGGTCAGGAAGTCTTTTTGTCTTCTCTAACTTTAATTTCCTTTGGCCTGTCTCAACTTGAATGAAATCTATAATTGTTTTGTATGGCTGCCAGACAGCCAGCTATTGGTTGTTGTATCTCATTGTCAGGAAATTTATTAAATTTCTGTCGAAGAGCCATTTAAGATCTTTGGAACAACATCCTTTCTGCTCTTTATCTATTCACATACATCTTAATTCTTAACTCTTCCCTGGTGAATTCACATTCCCAAAAGAGCTTTTCCCTCTCAAGATGTTTGTTAGCCAAACTCAGAAGCTGGATCCTTCTTTCCTCAGAAGAAGCACAACTGAACAAGCTCCACATCATAATCAGTTGTCAGAACTGACCAGTCTTGCAACCACTTCAAGGTAAGAGCAAAAACACCCGTTACATGGAAATAACACCAGATACAAGTCTCCCTCTTGCCACACACCATCCTGACATGGACGCATATCACTTTCCTTTCACTATCACTGGGCCAGAAACCTAGGACCCTCTCTAACAGCACACTAGGTGACCTAATATGGCAAGGACTGCAGCAGTCCAAGAAGACAATTCAGCACCAACTTCTCCAGGATATTTATGTTTGGATAATGATCTAGAAGGAGAAGGGCAACAGACATATAGGAGAACAATCATTGCAAGTTCCCCAGAAGCAGCATACCATCTAGACATGGAACTATGTCACTGTTCCTTCATTTCTTCTGGATCAAATTAATTAACCTCCCATCCTAAAAGAACTGTGCTCGTACTTTTTGTATCAAGTAATGGTTCTGAAGGTACTAATGTTCATTTTATATTAGATCCATTCATTCTACTACTGACACAAATGATCTGTGAAGAGAGACAAGGATTTTTATTTTAGCTTTCAGAAAGAACTGATGTACCTGTACATATTTCCATCATGTCCAAATCATGCTATTATCCAAGAACAAAGGCTGTTCTATAGATAGGCTACTTGGTAAATTCTTCAACAATTAATAGATGAGTCTGAGACAAAACAAAGATAAAGGTGGACTGCAGGCAGTAAGCAAGTACCAGATATTTGTAGAGATGGGAAATACCACAAGATCCTGGGAATTGAAACCTGGGAAAATACCTAGGCTGCAAGGATAGCAGCAGTTCAAGAAGCCATTCACCACCCTCTTCTCAAAAGCATTTAGGGATGAGCAAAAAATGCTAATCTAACCAATGACATTCCCATCTCATGGTTGAGTATTTTAAAAATGTGTCAATTGATACTTTACTGAGCACCAGGGAACTCAGGGTGAAAGGAATTCATGACGATGTAGCAATTTTCCAGGAGTGATCTCTGATAACATCTGAATGGCGAAACTTTGAACCAAGATGACTTGCAGAACAGAATTATTCTTGAGATTTTGGGTTTGAATTCCAAGCATGCTCAGCAAATGATAATGCATGATTCTACAGTATTTAGCTTTCAAATGGCAAAACAATGAGTGATAAGTAATTTCTCACTTTGACCAGACTTAATTTGTTTAATGATACATAGGATGAAGAAAGCTTTGTTGGAGTAAAGGGAGGCCATTTAGTAAGAAACCTAACTAGTCAACTTCAACTAGTGGCACATAGCTCAAGTTAAACTGTACTAAAACTCAAACGTGTTGATTTGCAGATGTTTTGCGCGGTACATATTGCAATCGCTTGCTTCCTTTCCTCAGGGAAAACATCCTAACTTCCACCAGACATTTGAACTTTTTTTCCACTTTTTTTCTCGTACACTACTGTGAGATTAATTTGCAACATACGCTAAACTAAATGCAGTAGCCTGAAGAGAATAACACAACGCTGTTTTAAAATATTTCATGAATTGAGTTGGTTTAGAGTTCAGGAATGTGATTTTTCTTCAGCTTTCAGGTATAACAGTCTTTGGATGAAATATAACTCTGTATATTCAAAGGCAGTTAAACACTAACTAGTAAGACAAAACAGTTAGTGCCAAGTACAGAAATATATTTTCACTTTTTATCATTAGATTTAAAACTGATATTCGTAAGTTAGTAAGTGATGAAACAATCTCATTGCAATCTTACTCACATCTCATGGTTCATCTCTAGACAAGATGTTAGCTCTCCACGATTCCAATGGCAACATTCCAGTTTCTCACTTCTTAATTTTATGTAACTCAGAGAGAATCTCACAGGAATGTTGAAAAACGTAATAAGTACTCTGGACTCTGAAGCAAGTAACATTATTGCCTCAAAGGGTAGCAGACTTGATCATGTACATATGCAGTGAATTTGTCGGAAGCCCTTGGAAGTTTTCACTGAACATTATTTTGGAAAGTGGACTTGAAGGTTTATTTCTGTGGTCCAACATTTTTACATGTTTTCATGTTGAATCAAGTTATGAAATGGAAATTGGATAGACATCTTAGCATGAACTAAGATATTGAAAATCTAGAAAATTAACAGCCCTGTAAAAAATTAACAGCCCTGATCCTGCAAACTCCGTTTTACCAACACCTAAGAACTAGAGCCGAAATTATGAGACATGCTTCACAGACTAGTCAAGCAAAAGCCTGACACACGCATACTCCCAGTGTTAGATCTTGCATACAACGTCTCAGTTAACATCACCATCATCACTGAGCATGTCCTATCTCACCAGCAGGGCAGTCTCAGCAGAGGTGGCAATGCAGAAGTAGACAGTTGAGAAAGAATTTCTCCCAGTGGAGTTGGGAGTCCTCAAGTTCAATGTGGACCTCGAGGTGTCTCATGGCGTCAGATCAAACATGGTAAAGGAAGCCTCCTGCTCTTGTTGGTGGTGCATAATAGTATCAGTACAGGCCAATAGCCCAAACGGCCTCCTTCTGCACTGTGAGAAAGTGAGGACTGCAGATGCTGGAGATCAGAGTTGAAAAATGTGTTGCTGGAAAAGCGCAGCAGGTCAGGCAGCATCAAAGGAGCAGGAGAATCGACGTTTCAGGCATAAGCCCTTCTTCAGGAATGAGGAGGATGTGCCAAGCAGGCTAAGATAAAAGGTAGGAAGGAGGGACTTGGGGGAGGAGCGTTGAGAATGCGATAGGTGGAAGGAGGTTAAGGTGAGTGTGGTAGGCAGGAGAGGGGTTGGGGGCGGAGAGGTCGGGAAGAAGGTTGCAGCTCAAGAAGGCGAGGGTTGGGACTGAGAAAAGGTGGGGGGAGGGGAAATGAGGAAGGTGGAGAAATCTGCATTCATCCCTTGTGGTTGGAGGGTTCCTAAGTGGAAGATGAGGCGTTCTTCCTCCAGGCGTCATGTTGCCATGGTCTGGCAATGGAGGAGGACAAGGACCTGCAGGCCTTCCTCCCTACCTTTTATCTTAGCCTGCTTGACCCTCCTCATTCCTCAAGAAGGACTTATGCCCGAAAAGCGATTCTCCTGCTCCTTTGATGCTGCCTGACCTGCTGCGCTCCTTCTGCACTGTAACAATTCTGTGGTTGCTATAAACTGCCTTCCCTCAGGCAGTACACTTCCATATTGAGCACCATGTGGAGGAAGCACTGAGGGTGGCAAGGGCAAGAATGTACTCAGGGTGGGGGACTTCAACATCCGTCATCAAGTATAGCTCAACAGCACCACTATTGATCAAATTGGTTGAGGACTGGGTGTGCAATGGGTGCTGAGGTAACCCATAAGAGGGAAAACATACTTGACCTCATTCACATATATCTGGCTGTCACAGATGCCCTTGTAAGAGGGATCATCAACACAATGGGGAATCATGTTGTGTGGTGCTATCGCATGCTAAATATGATGGATTTTAAATAAATCTAGAAAATCAAAGCTGGGCATGCTTGAAATATGACGTATCTCCCACTCTACCATGTCAGGGGAGCCACACTAGTCGTTCAATAATAAATCAAATGTACGAGTAGGAATTCTACAATCTTCAGTGAGAAAATCCAAATGCAGTGTTATGTTCAGTGTTTGCCCCAGAGATGCCACAAACAAAGTTCAGTTATTCAGGAACATTAACGTTGAAAAACAAGGCTGAATCTGGACAAAAGAACATCAAAATGCAAAGACGGAAAGGTTAGAAAATGTCACAGATAATATCAAAGAGGTGGTTTAATGAGGTGGTCTGTAATTACTAGAGAAAGGCAGCAAACTTAGGAAGGAAGTTCCAGAGCATCTTGTTCAGTAGTTAAAGCACAGCCATTAATTCTTGGTGAGACCACACTTTGAGTTCTGTGTAAAACTTTGTTCTCCTTATTAAGGAAGGATTAATTTGCCTTTAAGGGATTTGCAAACAGGTTCTCCGGATTGAGTTTTGGAATGAAAAGGCTGTTCGATGAAAAGCTATTGATTAGACTGAACCAATGTTCCATGGAGTTTAAAAAAATGAAGGACGATTTATTGAAATACAAAACCTCCTTAAAAAGATAAATGCTGAGAGGTTGTTTTCCCTCGCTAAAGAATTAATAATTAATATTCACAATCTCAGGATAAGGGGATCAGCCATTCAAAGCAGAGCACAAAAGAAATTTCTTCACTCAGATTTATCTTTTAATTCACTACCCCACCGAGCTGTGAATGCTGAGTCATTGAGAATAATCAAGACTGAGAATATTAGATGTTTAGGCACAAGGGAATCAATGAAAAGAGCAGTAATATGGAGTAGAAATTCAAATGTGTTCTTACTAAATGGCCTCGCTTTACTCCATTGAAACTCAATATGGCTAAACCCCCACTGAGAAGAATAAAATAGTATTCTTTTCTGAATACGACATGCATATAAGTAAAGAATCTTTAATGTTGTCAGTTGACCTTATTTGCTGCAACTCAATCTGCCCTGTCCCATTGTGATTGTCATTATTGAAACAGCTGCCCTACAGCATTGTGGTACCCTTTGTAAGCCTATGTCTCCCCTCTTCTGAACCCTCCTCCACACTCATTTACTTTAGAGCCATCTCCACAGCCCTACTTACTCAATTCAACAGGACATTGGTCTCAACATTGTTCAAATGAAGCCTATCTCAGTAGAACAGCTCCTTTCTACCCCCAGTACAGGTGCCAAAAACAGGAACTGAAATACAATATTTGAGCCACTCATTTAACTCCTTGACTTTATTTACCCTCATTTGCTTGTTATAGTGGAAAGCAAAATAAAGAATATGTCATTCCGACTTCCCAATATCAATGGTATCAATAAGCTTGGTTACTTGTGATTGAAAAGTCCAACAAACTACATTGCTTTGTATTACCAAGACATCAACATGCAGTATGATGTGAACAGAAGTGTCCGAATGACACCCAGCATTTGTAAGGCAAGGATCACAAAGGTGGACAAAGTTTATCAACAGAACAAGAGGAAAGATGTTGTTAGACTTGAAAGAGTTCAGAAAAAGATTCATAAGGATGTTGCCAGTGTTGGAGAGTTTGAGTATAGGGAGAGGCTGATTAGGCTGGGGCTTTTTTCCCTGAAGCATCAAAGGATGAGGGGTGACCTTATTGCGGTTTATAAAATAATGAGGAGCATGAATAGGGTGAATAGTCAAGATCTTTTCCACAGGGTAAGGGAGTCCAAAATGAGAGATCACAGGTGTAAGGTGAGAGGGGAAGGATTTGAGAGGGACCTAACGGACAATGTTTTCATGCAGAGGATTGTGCATAATTGAAATGAACTGCCAAAGGAAGTGGTGTAGGCCGGTATAATTACAGCAATAAAAGGCATCAGGATGGGTATATGAATAGGAAAGGTGTAGACAAATACGGGTTAACTGCTGGCAAATGGGACTACATTAATTTGGGATATCCAGTTGACGTGGATGTGTTGGAACGAAGGGTCTGTTTCCGTGCTGTTCAACTCAATGACTCTAAGCAGATGATTATCATCTCAATGACCCTGAAGAGTAAAGTATTTCTTTTGTGGTACGATGGTAGTGACCCTACCTTTGAGACAGGAGTCCTGGGTTCAAGTTGCCATGTCATAACATCTCTGAACAGGTTGATTAGAATTTATCTGACCCTAAAGAGTCCAATAAGTGTTCACCCTTTTACCTGCCTTTTTCATTAGCTAAGCCACAGAGGTTGTACTGATGCTTGAAGTTTCACATTGCAACGCAACACCAAAAACATGCTTGACTGCATTGACAACATGACAGACTCGCCCAAAGACATTTTGGTAAATGAAAGAAGATTACTCAGTATATGCAGAGCTAACTCTCAATATTTCTCAGTGCCTTTTACTGCACAAGGTCAGGCCATTGTAAAGTGTGAACAAATTGATAAATAAAGGCACTTTTCTCATATTTATTGCATCGCAATATCTTCATTTTTTTTTTACATAGAGCATGTTTGTGAGTGCATGAGGATACATAGAGACTTTGTCTGCTATTCTGAAGCTGTGTTGAACATAAATTTATGGGCAGGACTCGTGGTTCAATGCTGAAAATGTGTTGCTGGAAAAGCGCAGCAGGTCAGGCAGCATCCAAGGACCAGGAGAATCGATGTTTCGGGCATAAGCCCTTTCCTGAAGAAGGGCTTATGCCCGAAACATCGATTCTCCTGTTCCTTGGATGCTGCCTGACCTGCTGCGCCTTTCCAGCAACACATTTTCAGCTCTGATCTCCAGCATCTGCAGTCCTCACTTTCTCCTCATGTGGTTTAATGTTTGCAATTTTGCTGTCATTTTCTTTTTGATAATGGTTTAAAATAGTGTCAAAGAAAATGAAAATTGGATGTCATTATTCAAACTTATGTTGCTCTGTTAATGATAGGGTTTTCAGTGAAATTATTTCCGTTAACATTTTTTGTAGTGCAATTCTGGGTGAGCAAAAGTGTCTATTATAGCTAAGCTGATGAACTATCAATTTGTAGATTTTTTTAATCAAACTATTCAGACACATGATGCCACATATTTTGAGCATGTGGAGCTTAAACTCAGATCTTCTCAGCTAGAGATAGGAATGCCATCACTGCGCCACAATAGCACTAAATGATCAAATTGTAAAGAGAATGAAGTTTTGTCCTATCCTTTTACCGTTTGAGGTCTCTAGAAGGAGAAAACCAGGATGCAAGATATATGTTAGTGTTCTTTGACTCTTAAAAATGTTGACAAGATATGCTGCACGTCAAAGTGCACAACCAATTCTAATTCATATGCATACAAAAAATAAAGATGACAAAAAATTGCAACTTTGAAGATTGCCAGCATCAATTGTGTAACCTGATGCAAAATAGTCAGGATTCAAGTGTTGTGCATACCAGAAGGCACTGGTCCAAAGATTCACTCCATCTTAATGTAAACATATTGCATATTGACAGCATATTCCTGAAGAAGGGCTTATGCCCGAAACGTCAATTCTCCTGTTCCTTGGATGATGCCTGACCTGCTGCGCTTTTCCAGCAACACATTTTCAGCTATTGGCAGCAAAGGTCAAATTGGATCAAATTAGTTCTTTTATGTGCATCAAATATTTCAGCTTTATAATGGGTTGGTAAGTGGTTATCGATACGGTAAAATAAGTACTGCATCCTCAGAGTGTTACAGAGATCAGGATTAGCCACTCTAAGTTTTGCACTTTCACACTCCATCTCATTGTAACCTTGCATGGAAAGAAAACTCAGAAGAATGTAGAAGTAATTTTTCTTCAAATTATCAGGCAATATTAGGCAAGAAATAAAGAGAACTAGGATAGCAAGGCCTTTCACTGAAGTATTTCCATTTCACCCCATCTCCTAACAGATTACATTTGTTGCCCATTTCCTGCACCTTTGAGCTGGTAAAACTTCCTTCGCCACATTTTTCTTTTCAGGGCTACCTTTTGACTCAATAAACAATACTACCAATGACCAAAATTATATCAAACAAATTTTAATACCAAATGTAAAAAGACATTTGAAAACAATGGAACTTATACTTGGAATTTGTTTCGTTCTGCTTGGAAAAATATTTTCTCCATGGCGAAGATCAGGACAATGAGCGAATGCAGATTAAGCTAATCCAACCTCCAGATACAGATACACATATCAGATAGTGTATATACTAAGGTGGTCTTTCATGGATTTATCTGCAAGGTGCCAACATCTGAGAAGGTTGCATTTTCAGCGGAGATAAAGCTCAGTTAAGGTACTATCTGGATTACATGATCATCTGACTCCTAGATTATATTTGCACGAAACTTACATGCCTGTCCAAGGCTACAAAAATTGTAACTGCATTAAGCTCATATATACTGCATCTTTCAGTGCAGTTTCAGGACCACAAGTCTCACCAATAAGTCTGCTACAAATCATCGTATCGAAACCTACACGGTATTAGACTCCAAGTGATCATCCAATGAACAATAACAATATAAAAGATTTTTATTCACTCAATATCCAACTATTGTGCATGTGATACAAGCATCATTATTTTTCATATGAACTACATATTGTCTGGGAAGTTACTCAATATTTTGCAAACCAGTGCCAGGAGGCTTATTCAATCAGCAATATATTTTTCAAAAGCTGCTTCATGATTTGGGATAACCTCCACAGCCATTGACTGAAGTCTTGCTTCAGATATGTAGAAAATCACTGCAGTGTTGAGAATCATGTGGTATGCCTCATGCTGCTGCTATTTCTTTCTTCCTGCAACTGAGAGGAAAAAAAGCAATCTCACATTCACCTTCAAAAAGAGGTTGCAAATGAATGGGAAGTAATGATACTAGCTGACATTGTCACATTCCTCCATCACTTCCCCATCGTCTCCTCTAATTACCCTCTCCTCCATGCCTAAGAGCTGGTCCTCTTCTGCTTTCAGTCCTCCTGCACCAGAAGCTGCACCTCTTTTAGACATTGCTACAATGTGATCTCCATTTCTGAGCACCACTTTCCCAGTCTGTAACAATTTGAAGAGTGTGTTTGGATTGAAAAGCCATCATGCACAATTGTCCTTCTTCATCTGCCATAATCAAGTAACGTCTATTGTGAAGCACATACACTGCAGGGAGCCACCTCACAGGCATTTTAGTAAAATATGCATGTTGAACACTGATACATTGTAAACCGTGTCAGTATTGGAACTGAAACTGTGCATCAGAAAAAGTACAGCAATTAACAAAGAGACACAGAAAGGTTCAGAGCTCTGGAAATTGTCATTAAAAGAAAAAGAAAGAAAAAGAATGGAAGCTACAGTTGAATTACTGGTCAACAGAATATAACTGCAGCTTTTCCTGCCAACTCTATGTGAAAAGAAAGGGATTTATGAAACGGAACTGGCAGTTTTTTTCCAAGTGCAATGGAAGAATTGTTTTTAACAAATTTATTTAACAAATGAGTGTAATTACAAATCACTTTACTTCTGTCTTTGGGAAAATATTATTCTAAAGTGAATGCCACTACATATCTCTCTAAAGAATGTAAAAAGCAGATTTAAGGAATTTGATGACATGCTTTGAACCTTAAATGAATGCTACTTGTGAATGATCATGTTCAAGGTGAAAGAGCAAACTGATCAGTATATAACTACATTAATTCAGCTTGCAGACACTTGTGAATTTGTCCAGCTAAAAGATGAGGTAATCAAAGATCGAACCATTTCAGCAATAACAACCATAACATACAGCATGGATGCTAAGAGAGGAGATTCTGACTTTTGAAGGAGTTATGAATATGTCCACAAGCTCTGAGCTTGTAAATCAACTGCTACAGTGCAGACATGGCAGATTAGGCACGTGTGTCCACAATGTAGAGAAGCAGCCCATTCCTGTGCAAATGTTGTTAAACAGCCAAGAGTTCACAAGTGTAAAAAACTTACAAGCATCCACAGAATGGCCAACAGAGGGAACAAAGTTGAAGGATAAGTTGTAAATGTTTCAGAGATCATCACATAAAACAAAACAAACACACCCAGCATTGGGAATCAGTATTTTAATTGCAAGAAGCTAAATCATGTTGAATGCAAATAGCTAGCTAAGAAGCACACAAGCAAGTTTTTAAGGGTATAGAGTCAATCACTAGAGAGATGTTAGACAAAGATTTGGATGATTCAAACAACACCTTAGAGCAGGTTTGTTCTAAGGTGAAAAATGGTTTGTAACTATTGGGATGAAGACAATACAACAAGAGCATCAAATATGTAAGAAACAAAATCAGAAATTGCTGAAAATGTTCGGTAGGTCTGGTAGCATCTGTGGAGAAAAAGCAGAGTTAGCTTTTCAGGTCCAGTGACTGGTCTTCACAACTGAATGAATATAAATGCCAGAAAAACACTGGTGTTCCCTTGAACAGTATAAGTTTTGCACACCTGGAGATTATCATATAAAATGTCAATTCAAAAGTGAAATCCTTAAAGTTAAAATTGAGACTTTGTGACGGAACGATGTTCACACCAAGAGGACAAATTCATCTGTGAGCCCAAAGTTATGGCAGGATTGATTTTCTGGAATTCCAAATGTTAGACACCATGCTAAAACCATTCGTCTCAGCAGAAGTCAGATGAGACTCAGACTAATAAACCTAAATGATCCAGAAAAAGTTTACAGTGTTTTTCAGGCCACAAACCAACAAACAGATAAGCAAATAGCATATGACAAAGAGGGTCTGACTGCAAGAACACAAAGGAAACTGGATGCAACAGTCAAAGCCTTGCTGGGCATATCTGATGCAAACAAAGGAAGTAGTTGTTTTATTCCACAGCATAAATTAACAGAGACAGCTGATAAGATTTTGAAATTGAGTCAGAGAGCACATCATGCCAAGCCGCAGACATTGAAGACACAGCTGACAACACATGTAGAACATCACAAGATCCAAACACTTTAAAGATTGTGCATATCATGCATATGAATAAATTGACAAAAATTAGATTAGCTAGAATAACAGACAATTCCTAACACAGCAAGCCATTGTTTGTATCGTGCATAACCTGTGCAGTTCACCGTTACAAATATTTGAAGTGCATTTGTTGTTTTCTTGTTTGTTCTGAATACAAGGATGTGTGAATTGAAATGTAGTCAGGTACAAAAATAAGGTCCTTGGTCTGTCATAGCCATGTGACATCTACCATGAGGCATACATAGTACATGAGCCATCTTAGAAACACTTCAAAAAAGACATTGTGTTTAACATGTGCTGCATGGTACACAGCAAACAGAATATGCTGATAATTCAAAAATATAGCTGATAATTGAGGAATATTCTAGATGAACATTGTGTGTCTTCTTCAGTTCAACACAATGGAAAAAAATTGTTGAGTTCTTGCATTCAAAGGTTCAGCATCAAATTTGGATTGTGTGAATTCCTATCCTCGCATAAAATCTCCAGTTTCAAATTAATTGTTGAACACTCCAAATGTAACCTCATTGAATGAAATGAAAGTACTTTATTGAACTAAAATTATGATTTGAGAGAATGTTTAAGGGCAGATATTTGAGTACTATATGAAGAAAAGTAAGCCACAATTTATCGTTGGATTGATCTTTATTAAAAGACCAGGATTTGAGATTTAGAATTGATGGTGTAGAAGTGACAGAGATCTGAGCCACTGACAAGATCCAGTGAGAACCCCACATCTCCTCTTCTTGGGAAATGCCATCTCATTTTGTGTCACTCAGATATTTAACCGGTTAGAAGCATGCCTGCCTAAGAATCAAGGACCCTGGGGTTGATGTTTCCACTACTATCAACTTCCCAAAGCCTGTCAAAGATTGGCAACTCTCCACACTCATTTGTGCCACTGGGGATGGCAGTGGCTCCTGCCAGTATTGAATGTATTTGACGTCTCAATTCAGATGAGTGATGACAAACAAGGGTGTCAAAGTACGGTGACAAGGCAGAAGTGAGGAGATCAATGGCTAGAGCTGGTGCTCAGCTTTGAGCAAGGACCCCTTTCCCAATGCCAGGTCCCTCAGTCAGGCACTGAGTGCCTTTGAATGAGGGATTCTTTGGATTACCACAAACAAACACACCAGGATTTGCTTGTTGTGGTCTTTGCAAGGCAGGTAATGTGCCTACCAATGCCAGCCATAGTGGGATCAAGCCTTTAAATGGGTATAAATTATTTACTTAAGGACCTTAATTAGCAGCAGAGTGGCCAGGTCGATGGGCTTTCTTGCCATGAACTCAATCAGCATGAAGCCAGGAAAGTGGCAGAGTCATAAAATCATAGAGTCATAGAGATATACAGCATTGAAACTGACCCTTTGGTCTAACTTGTCCAGGCTGACCAGATATCCTAAATTAATCTAATCCCATTTGCCAGCATTTGGCCCATATCACTCCAAACCTTTCTTGTTCATATACCCATCCAGATGTCTTTTAAATGTTGCAATTGTACCAGCCTCTGCCACCTCCTATGGCAGCTTCTTCCATACACCACACATCACCCTCTACATGAAAAAGTTGCCCGTTTAGGTCCCTCTTACATCTTTCCCCTCTCATCTTAAACTTGTACCCTCTAGTTTTGGACTCTCTTACCCTGGGAAAAAGACCTTAGCTATTCGCTCTATCCTTGCTCCTCATGTTTTTATAAACCTCTATAAGGTCACCCCTCAACCTTTGATACTCCAGGAAAAAAGGCTCCAGCCTATTCAGCCTTTCTCTATAGCTCCAATCCTGGCAACATTCTTGTAGATCTTTTCTGAACCCTTTCAAGTTTCACATCTTTCCTCTTGCAGGGAGACTAGAATTGAACATAGTATTCTAAAACTAGCCTAAACAATTTCCTGTACAGCTACAGCATGACCTCCCAACTCTTACACTCGACATACTGACCAATAAAGGCAAGAATCCCAAATGCCTGTCTACCTGCGACTCCACCTTCAAGGAACTATGAACCAGCACCCCAAGGTCTTGTGTCCTCACCTGTCAGTCTTCTGGCCTGTAAATGCTCTCTGCCAGCAAACTCACACCAGGAGCAGATAAAATACTCTGCACTGAATTTAACTTCTTCAGTCTCCCTGGTATGGTTTTTGTGAAGTAGTGATTTCTATTTTCTACTGCTTTCAGAAAAGAGATCCATTCAATCATCTGTCACAACTTTTACCTGTGAATTCACACGAAGTACCAGAGTATATTTTGGATCAGAAGCAGGCTCTTACTGGTATTATTGCTGCTTGACATAATCTGACGTGGATTTAATGCAATGGTAAATATTTTTCAGCCAAGAACTTAAAACACCAACTTATCCTATTATCACTATTGGCTACCAATGTAATACATTTAAATATGGCTGAAATATTCCAATACTCCTAACTCCTTATTCCATCAGACTTATACATAACAATTAAATAGGCAGTATTATTCCTTGAAGATTTAGGATTAGTATATATTTGAAAAGAGTTTATACTTTAATATGAGTATTCAAAAGTTACTGATGTGCTATGAAGCAACAGTAATGATTTTTTTATAGCACTGTGGCTTAATCTAATATGTGCAATGAACCAATTCGCTTTGCATTATATTGCTCAAGTGTACTGAATAGGCTCTAAGGAAAAGTTTGTAATTGCAATATTTTTGCGGCAACGGTAAATTAAGTGCTTCAAATGGTGCGAAACAAGCCCGTGCTACTTGCAAACAGCAATAAGTGTAGAACCTGGAGAATAAAACAACAAAATAAGATTTATTATATTCTCATTTTAGAATTAAAGAGATATACGGCCATATTTTATTAGTTCCAGCAGGGAAAGGAGGTGAAACAGGAAGTGCTCAGAGACTCATTCCTACCCATCCACCTTGACATGTGATTCAAGAGTCAGCCAGCCAATACCCACTGCATAGCAGGATTGCCGGGCAATTCACTTTGTGAAAGGGGATCCCGTGCTCAGTCGGGCACAGAGGGCAGTGCATATGGAGGAGTGCGGCTACAGTGTAAACCAGAAATCAGTCTCTCTCACCCATTTAAGTGCATGCTGGCATTGGACTGTCCTTTGCCCATTGACCTAGTACAGCTGAAGGTCCTTTGCCCATTGACCTAGAACAGGACAATATCTACCACTATGGGTTGGCTGTTGTTGCTGTCAATTTGTTTGTTGAAGTCCCTCCTTTAGCAAGGGGTTCCTTGCTTGTCTGGGCCACAAGGCACAGTTGACATCCTCTCTCACCTTCTCGTCATTTCTTTCTTAGTTCCCCATGGGAACAGTGAGCTGTGGTTCCTGTTCTGGAGTCCTGACCTTCTAGCATACCTCTGTCTCCAGAATCCTTTCTTTCTCAGTTTTACATTAACTGTCCCATCAGCCTGTAAAAACTGAAGAAATCGGTTCTGTCCCAAATAACTGCTGCCACTTTTAGCAGCAGACTCCACATGGTCAGGCCTTTTCATCCATCCTGTGCAACCTCCTCATACCTGGTTCAAATTAGTTGAAATATTTTTCGTGTATGACCAATGAAAGATGCAGTGGACAAAATAAAATTGCAGTCGATTAGCTTTTAACAAGCTAATTATTCTTTTAAAGCATGATGGGTAGGCTTCTGATTTCAGGAAGATTGCTGATTATTTATTGACTCGAGTCTTAGATGCTATACAGTACTTTGAGAAGATACAGTGTGATATGCTGTACTTCATATGGGGCCACCTGGCCTGGGTAGATGAGGAGAAGAAATGTGTGGAAAAGGCCGTTTAACCAAGAAGTACTGAAACTAAACTTCTTTTGAAATTCATTCATGGGATGAGGGCGTCTCTGGCTCAGCCAGATTTTATTGCCCAGAAGTCAGTTAAGTGTCAACCACATTGCTATAGGTCTGGAGTTACATGTAAGCCAGACCAAGTAAGGATGACAGTTTCCTTCCCTAAAGGATATTAGTGAACCAGATGGGTTTTTCCCAACAATCAACAATGGATTCATGGCCATCATTAGACTCTTAATTCCAGACTTGAGATTTGAGTCTGGGTCCCCAGAATGCAATCTGGGTCTCTGGGTTAGCAGTACAGCGATAATACTACTAGGCCTTCGCCTCCCCGTTAGGGGACTGAATAAGCTACATAAAGAAAAGTAACACAACTGTAAATTAATTTGAAAAAGATACAGAGTGTGAAGACATGAATAGTGACCAAGGATACAGGTTTTCTGTTACCAGGAGCAATCACAAGAAATATCCAGTGATTGTTAATGGTGTCAAAGTGAACATTCTTGCAGATTCAAGCCGTGATAGTAATGAGAGTAATTGACTGAGCCCTGTGGAGGGAATGGAAGACAAAGAAAATCAAGTGTAGATTGAAAGGTATGTCAAAAATCTTTCAATTTACACATCGAAAACCCTGTTTCCAGTTGTTGGAATGTGGAATTCATGTTGATGGTGGAGATGGTGAGCAAAGAAACTGCCCAGACTTTGGAGGTGCTGCGCATCAGAATTCTGTCCAATCCGATGTCAAGCTTCGAGGGGAGTTTGAATTAATGTTTCACACAATAGGGATGCTGCATGGCTACCAGCTAAGCTTAAGCATTGACAGAAATGTGAAGCTTATAGCTCAGGGAATATACAGAGCATCATTTGGTCTGAAAGGTAAAATCTGAGTCAAAAACTAAAGAACTGATTGACCAAAAGATTGTCAGTTGAGGGATTAATACTGTGGGTGGGCCCTGTTGTAGTAGTATTGCCATCACCAAACAGAGAGAATCTAACCATTGTCCCTTGACACTTGAATGGCATTACCATCATTGTATTCCCCACTATCACTATGCCAGGAGTTCTATAAATACTGTGACTATAAGATCAGGTCAGTACTGCAGTAAGTAACCTCCCTCCTAGCCACCTAAAGTATTTCCAGCAGTCTGCAAGGCACAAGTCAGGAGGGTGTTGGTATACTTTCTATTTCTCTGGATGAATGCTACTCCGACAACAGTGAAGATTGACACTATCCAGGACAAAGCAGACCACTTGACTGACACTACATCCACCCCCTCCACCCCTATGGTCGCTGACAACAGTGTGCACTATTTATAAGATACACTGCAGAAATTCACCAATGTTCCTTTGACAACACTGTCCAAATTTGCAACCATGACCATCTCAAAGGACAATCGCAGCAGATTTGTGGGAACACAACGACCCACAAGTACATAGGATCCCTACAGTGAGGAAGCAGCCCAATCAGCCCATCAAGTCCACACTGACCCCCCAAAGAGCATCCCACCCAGACCCACCAATGCTGCCTATCCTTGTAACCCAGCATTTCCTATGGTTAATCCAAGTAGTCTGCACATCCCTGGACACTAAGGACAATTTATTATGGCTAGTCCACCAAACATGCACATCGTTGGATTATGGGAGGAAACTGGAGCATCTGGAGGAAACGCAAGCAGACACGTGGTGAATGCTCAAACTCCACACAGTCACCTGAGGGTGGGATCGTACCTGGATCACTGGCACTATGAGGCAGCAATGCTAACAACTGAGCCACCAGGCCACCTGAGCCACTCGCTGTTTTGACTTCGAAATATATCACCATTCCTTCAGTGTCTTTAGGTCAAAATCGTGGAACTCTGTCCCTAATAGCATTGTGGGTCTACCTACATAAAATGGACTGCAGCAGTTCAAATAGGCAACTCACCACAACCTTCTCAATGACAACTTGGTGAAGCCAACATCCTGCAAATAAATTTAAAAAACAAGTAGTGACATCAGATGCTATATTGGAGTATGACAGTTGGATGATGTAATAGTGAGAGAATGCACCCAGTTCCCACTGGGGACGAAGTGTTTTAAGAGTTGTCAACAGCATGCTATTTTCCAAAATAAACTTGAGGAGGGAATACCACCAGCTGGAGTTGCCTCTTAATTCAGTAAAGGTGACAACTTCTGTCACTCATTGCAGACTTTACCAAAACAAGAAATTGCAGCTAGGTGTCAAACCAGTACCAGAGATTTACCAACACAAACTCCTTACAGATATACATGAGGTCCCATGAGCAGTCAATATTTCAGATGACAATATTATTCATGGATCCAGTCAAGAGGAACATTACAAGAGGCTGAGTCTAGTATTGGCTCAAGTGCATTCTTCAGAATTTATAGTAAATTCAAACAAGTACTTGCTGCGTGTGACACAGCCAATGTTCATGGGACATAAACTCACAAGTGGTGGAATAAATCCAGTCAAAGACAGTGGAAAAGCAACAACAGAGACATGAGAGTCATTAAATGCCAGCAAAGTGAAATATTTCCTGAGTCTTGTGAATGGTTGTAAGAGATATGTTCCAAGCTTCGCTACCCTAACTGATCTAATGAGGATGTTGACTACAAAGACTGTGTTGCGTTGTCCTCACAGCTCAGATGTCGTACACCCTTTAGAGACATGTTCATGGTATCATCACTATATCCTTGCATGTGACTGATGGTATCAAGATCTCAGACCCCATCTTAATTGGAGCCAATTGAACCATGAGATACTGATCAAAAATGCCACTGTTTGGAAGCAGCAACGTAATATTACCCCAGACTCCAAAAAGTTCATGACTGTAATATATGTTTATGCCAGGACCTGGAGTCAATGTCTGGTAAATCTTTCAATACGATGTTATCTACATGACATATGTATTGCCTCAAAAGGTACAAACAGCTTGCGGCAAAAGCCAACATCATATTGACAAGTCAAAATTAACAACTTAAATTTTGAGGAATGATAGCATGTTTCCTTTACACCTTTGAAAGACAGTTTGATAAATTCTCAAACCCTGAACTACTAGTTCAGTGATATGTGGAACAACATGAGTGCAGACGCATGCTTGAAAGTGCAACACCACCTCCATGCAGACAAATCTCTCTGACAGATGCTGAGAGGTGATATTCTTACAGGTAGAAAGATTTCTTAGGATTAGTGTGAGCATGTGGAAGGTTCCAAGTATTGAGTTTGATTTCGTAATGGAACACAAACTAGCCAAGATTATTTATTCTCTCAGATTCAAACAATGCGACAGAATTGAAAGATACATTGTGAGACTCCAGCAATGAAAGAACAGGTGATTAACATTGCTGAAAAGATGAATATTTTTGGCCCCCTCTATCATGGCTACTGAGGGAAGATGAAACATAATCCTCATCATGGAAGGAAGCTGAATCATTTGAGCAAGATTTTGCAGTTGCTGCTACACCCAGGGTAATGATAACTGGAGAAATTGAAAGAGAGTCCAACAAAGAGACAGAGTCAGATCAGAAAGACAATCTGGAAATTGAGGGAATAGCCCATTGACGGCATACATCACGATGTAAAATAAAATGGAAAATCATAATCTAATCCCAGTAAAGTTTGAACGGTTTCATGTAAGTAAAATCATGTATGACTAATTTATTTCAGTTTTTCGAGATAGTCTCAACTTAAGCGGACAGAGGAGAACCAGTAGGTGTTTTGTATTTGACTTCCACAAGATGTTCAACTGGGTATCTCACAAAAGATTAAATTATAATAGAGCCCATGGTGTTGCAGGTATTATATTGGCATGGATAGAGAATTGGCTAATGGGTAGGAAACAGTGATTGAGAATAAGGGTTTCTTTTTTCAGATTGGCAAGCTGTAAACAGTAGGATTCCACAGAGATCAGTTCTGGGATCACAACTGTTTATAATATGACTTGGAGAAAGGAAGCGAATGTATTATCATCAAAATTGCAGATGACACACAAATATATGAAAAGGCAAGCTGCAAGAGGGATACAAACATTATGTCCAGAGATATTGATTGTCTGAGTAAGTAGGCAAAAATTAACAAATGGAGTGTAATATGGGTAAATGCGAAGTCGTTCATTTTGGAAGGGAGAACAAAAGGACAGTATTATTTAAATTGAGAGAAATTGCAGAAAACTGCAACAGAAAAGAACTTGGAGGTACTTTTATGCATGAAACACAGAAAGCACACAAGTGCAACAGTTTATCAGTAAGGCTAATGGCATGTTGGTCCTTATTTCAAGGAGTTTGGAGTATAAAAATAGGGAGGCCTTACTACAACTATACAGGTGTTGGTGAGAGTGTGGACTGCAGATGCTGGAGATCAGCGTCGAGAGTGTGGTGGATAGGTGGGAAGGAAGATGGACAGGTCATGAAGGCGGTGCCAAGATGGAAGGTTAGATCTGGGATAAGGTGGAGGGAGGGGAAATGAGGAAACTGGTGAAATCCACATTGATCCCATGTGGTTGGAGGGTCCGAAGGCAGAAGCTGATGCGTTCTTCCTTCAGGTGTCGGGTGGTTAGGGAGTGGCGATCGAGGAGGCCCAGAGCCCGCATGTCCTTGACAGGGTGGGAGGGGGAGTTGAACTGTTCGGCCACGGGGCGGTGAGTTTGGTTGGTGCAGGTGTCCTGGAGATATTCTCTGAAGCATGCTGCAAGTAGGTATCCTGTCTCCCAATATAGAGGAGACCACTTTGAGAGCATCGGATACAGTAACTGATATGTGTGGAAGTGCACATAAAACACGGATGGATGTCGAAGGCTCCTTTGGTGCCTTGGACGGAGATAAGTGGGGAGGTGTGGGCACAGGTATTACAATTCCTGCGATGGCAGGGGAAGGTGCCGGGAGGGGAGAGTGGGTTGTTTGGTGTGTGGACCTGACAAGAGAGTCACGGAGGGAATGGTCTTTATGGAATGTAGATAGGTGGTGAGGTCCACTTGTAGGTGGTGGAAATGGCAGAGGATGATGTGATGCATACGGATGTTGGTGGGGACCGGGGGTTCTGTCCTGGTTGTGGTCGGAGGGGTGGGATTCGAGGGCAGAGGTGCAGGAAGTGGATGTGATGCGCTGGAGGGCATCATCAACCATGTGGGAAGGGAAATTGCAGTCTTTGAAGAAGGAAGCCATCTGGTGTGTTCTGTGGTGGAACTGGTCCTCCTGGGAGCAGATGCAGCAGAGGTGAGGAAATTGGGAATAAGGCATAGTGTTTTTATAGGAGATAGAGTGGGAGGAGCAGTAGTCCAGGTAGCTGGGTTTGTAGAAGATATCCGTGTTGATGGAGATGGAGAGATCCAGGAAAGGGAGGGAGGTGTCCGAGATGGTCCAAGTGAATGTAAGGTCAGGATGGAATGTGTTGGTGAAGTTGAGGAACTATTTAACCTCCTCATGGGAGCCCATTGTGATCGGGGAAATGTACTGATATAGATAGAGATTGGCTCACTGGCAAAAGGCAGAGTGTGGGGTTAAGGAGGTTCAGGGTGGCCGCCAATGACTAGTGGAGTTCCACAGGAGTCAGTACAACTGTTCGCATTACACATTAACAATCTGGACAAAGGAACTGAAGGCAGTGTTGCAAAGTTTGCAGATGACACAAAGGTAGGTGGAGAAGCAAGAAGGCTAAAGAAGAACTTGGACAGGCTAAGAGAGAGTGCCAGATGGAATTTAATTTGGGAAAGTACGATGTTATACACCTTTAATAGGATGAATAGAGGTGCGGAATATTTTCCAAATGGGGAAAGGCTTCGGAAATCTGAACACAAAGGGACTTGGGAGTCCTCGTTCAGGATTCTCTTAAGGTTGACATGCAGGTTCAGTTGATGGTGAGGAAGTCAAATGCAATGTTAACATTCATTTCAAGAAGTCTAGAATACAAAAAAGGAGGTGGATGCTAAGATTGTATACAGCTCTAGTCAGACCTCATTTGGAATGTTGTGAGCAGTTTTGGGCCCCAAATCTAAGGAAGGATGTGCTGCCATTGGAGGAGTCCAGAAGAGGTTTACAAGAATGATTCTGAGGATGATGGGCTTGTCATATGAGGAATGGCTGAGGATTCTGTGTCTGTACTCAATGGAGTTCCTTGGATAAACACATGGATGATGATGGGATGGTGTAGGGAGACAAGCTGTAATAGTTCACAGGTTGGCACAACATTGAGGGTCGAAGTGCCTGCTTTGCGCTGTATTGTTATATGTTCTATGTTCTATGAGTTTAGAAGCAAGGTGGTGGTGGGATGGCGGGGGGGGTGAATCTGATTGAAACTTAAAGAATATTGAGAGGGCTGGACAAAGTGGACGTGGAAGAAATGTTTCCACTAGGAGAGATTAGGATCCAAGGACATAATCTCAGAGTGAACAGATGACCTTTTAGAACTGGGATGAGGAGGAATTTCTTCAGTTACAGGGTAGTTAATCTGGGGAACGTACTGCTGCAGTGGGCTGTGGAGGTCAAGTCATTGAGTGTATTTAAGATAAGTTCTTGACTAGTAAGGAGATCAAGGGTTAAGGGGAGAAAGCAGGAGAATGGGATTGAGAAACGTATCAACCATGATCTTATATTGGAGCAGACTTATGGGCCAAAAGCCTAATTCTACTCCTATATTTTATGACCTTATGGATTGCTTCTCCTCTCTCAGAACATGTGTTCTCAATGCAAGATCTTTTGTGCCTGATACAATCCTATCTTTAACAAGATGATCATTTAATTGCATTAATTCACACGTTCTTGTGAGCTTTGTTAGTGAGATCACATATGGATCAATGGATTGTTTTTTATCTTGGTCCCGAATATTGTACATGCGTCATTCAAAAGGTACATTCACTTCAGGCTCAATACACTCCTGCAATACTTTCAAAATTTGCTGTCTTTCTTTGTTGCATTTTAGTTTATTTCAGTTGCTGTTCACAATTCTGAACCTTCCTATGTCATGCTCTTTCAGTAGCCGTGCTCTTTTAGACACTCAACGTCAGCTCCACTTTTGATACTATGGTCTGAGCGTAATAGACAGCAATCTGGTCAGAATAAATTCTTTATTAAAGTGGAGGCAAGGCAGCTACCTGAAGTGTGAGTGCTGATTGATAGAGGTCACATGACTATGTCAGACCAGAAAAGAACTGTACACAGTTTCGTTTCTATGCAAACAGTCGATCCACATTGGAAGACTACTCCCATGCCTTAAGACTGCAATTATATCACACCCAACCTCACCATCCTAACTTCCCTGGGGCTACCTCATTAATCATAGTGATCTAATTTACATGCCTCCTACTCTATGGTTGCTGCTGTCCCAGTGGTAGCCACGATACAAAGTGGTTCTGCTGATTTTGATGGATCTCTGAACCTGCAGCTTTTGAAGATGGTATTTCCTGCTTCGGAAGACCAGTAGCTGTGACTGCAATGAATTTCTTGCACACCTTAAACTCGTATCATGTTTTCCAGTACTGGCAGAGGCAAGATTACCCCTGGCTTTCTGATCAATGGGTGGATCCATTGTGTCCATGTATTATCACAGTTATTCTTGTAGACAGTTTCACAGCATTACGGATACAACAAGCAGTCACAGAATGTGCCAAAGTTGGGCCCAAAACATCGATTCTCCTGCTCCTCGGATGCTGCCTGGCCTGCTGTGTTTTTCCAGCACCACATTTTTCAACTCTGGTACTCCAGCATTTGCAATCCTCACTTTCTCCAACGTAAGTCATGTGCACATTATTGAAAAAGCAATTTACTTGCAGTGCAGCTGTTGAAGATTTTGCAAGAAAATTGAATTATCTCTGTGTTTGTATGCTTCAAGAAAAATTATATTGAATTACTTGACACTTAAGTCAAGATATTCAAATATATGCATTCTAGGTGGGGATTCATTGCATGCTGATCTTTGTCAAAATTGTTATTTACAATGTGGACTGGTCAAAGAATGTGCTGAAAATCAAATACTGCTGTGAGCTTCACTACGTTGAGAAATGTTTGATTTCTAGGAATGATCCACAACAAAGAAAGAAATAATTTGTGTGCTGGAAATTTGGAATAAAAACAGAAAATGCTTCAAAAACACAACTGGATACGGTTACTGTTGGAGAGAGAAAAGAAATTCTGAACTAAAATTTGAACTTACTCCCCCTCCTCAAACTTAAACCTCAGGGCGATACATTTGAATAAGGTTTGATGTCTGTCGTGATTATGGCCAAAAGTGAAAGAAGTCAATCCACATGTACCCCAAATGGAAACCTTGGATGAACCAGGGAATTCATTGCTTACTGAAGACGAGGCGTGCAGCATTCATTTCGGGTGACCCAGACCATTACAGGAAATCCAGGCATAGCCTCCGGGAGACCATTAAAGATGCCAAGAGTGAGTACCGGGCCATGTTAGAGGCCCAAGCTAACCACACAGACACGCTTCCACCTGTGGCAAAGCCTGCGTGACATAACAGGATTGAAAAATGTGTTGTTGGAAAAGCTCAGCAGGTCAGGCAGCATCAAAGGAGCAGGAGAATCGATGTTTCGGGCATAAGCCCTTCTTCAGGAGAAAGGCTCCTGAAGAAAGGCTTATGCCCGAAACATCGATTCTCCGGCTCCTTTGATGCTGCCTGACCTGCTGCGCTTTTCCAGCAACACATTTTTCAGCTCTGATCTCCAGCATCTGCAGTCCTCACTTTCTCCTGACATAACAGGATGCAAAATGAAGCAGAACAAAATAGCGGACAAAAACACATCCCTCATGCATTCAATGCTTTGAATGCTCGGTTCGAGCACAAAAGCCAGTGGCTCAGTGTTACCTGCCACGACATGTTCCCTGAGTCACCGCTGCAAAAGTCAGATCGTCCTCTTGAGGGTAAACCTGAGGAAAGTGACCATCCCAGCCATACACTAAGATCCTGTGTGGACAAGCTGATGGAAGTGTTCGCTGACATCTTTAACTCCTCCTTGCTACAATCTGAAGTAACCACCTGCTTCAAAAAAACCACCATTACCTCAGTACAAAGGAAAACACATGCAACATGCCCCAACAACTACCACCCGGTAGCTGTGACCTCCATAATCATGAAGTGCTTTGAGAGGTTAGTCATGGCTCACCTCAGGTCTAGTCTCCCAGCCTGCCTTGATCCCTTACAATTTGCCCACCAATGAAACAGGTCCACTGCAGACACCATTTCTGTAGTCCTACGCTCATACCTGGGACATCTGGATAATAAGAACACCTACATCAGACTCTTAATTATCGACTACAGCTCATCCTTCAACATTATAATCCCAACCAAGCTAATCTCCAAACTCCGACACCTAGGTCTCAGCTTCCTGACCAACAGACAGCAATTAGTAAAGATAGACAACTGCACCTCCTCCATGATAATCCTCAACACCAGCACCTTGCGAGGGTGCGTACTCAGCCCCTTACTGTACTTCCTACATACTCACGACTATGTGGCCAACTTTCATATAAGCACCATCTACAAGTTCACTGATGACAGCACTGTTATAGGCCAGATATCAAACAATGATAAGTCAGAATACAGGAAGGAGATCGAGGACTTTGTGTAGTGGTGTAATGATAACAATCTTTCAAGGTCTCCAAAACAAAGGAAGTGGTCCTTGACTTCAGGAAGAAAGGAGGATGACACGTCCCTTTCTCCATCAATGGAGCTAAGCGGACAGGGTCAAGAGCATCAAGTTCCTAAGTGAGATGTGTTATGGACCAGGTCAGACGTCCTCAAATAATTTCAAGAAAGTAGCCCAGACCCTAATATTGCTAGTTGTTTTAAGCAGGTGTGTAGTGGATATTCCAGGAGAGATGCAGCTGGTCAAACCACTTAGTTTAAACAAAACAAGATTACTAAATGAAATACAAACAAAAGAGAACAGAATGCCAAATACATTAATCTAGCCAAAAACCCAACAGACTATCCCCACTTAATGATGCTGTTCCAAATACTTGCAGCAATCTCCATAAACACCCCTTGGCACAAAAGGTAAAATCAAAAACAAGGTCTTACAGGAAAGAAATCAAAGAGAAAGGTTCAGCATGTACCTGCTACTTTGGGTCCAGCAGCTTCACAACTGTCTGACTGATTTCAATGAATAGCCAGACCAAATCAAACCAGGGAAAAACTGAGCTAGAGAACTGGCCACCCCTCTTTCATTGTACAATTGTTTTTGTTTTAAACTTGAAAGGCTTCTGTCTGAGGCAGTATCTGTTAGCTATAATCAAATTGGCCCTAAAACCCATCTAACCCCAGACTCTTCGGAGTCTGTGTCTTTTACGACCTCTCCGAAAAAAAGCCAAGGACAACATAACCTTGTTAAAGGAACAGGAGGGAAATGCTGGTGATCAGAGTCAACATTGATTCTCCTGCTCCTTGGAGACTGCCTGACCTGCTGTGGTTTTCCAGCACCACACTCTCGACCTTTTTAAAAGATCAGCATCATCACAGACAATAATCAACAATTTGTCCTGGACCTCCCACATAGATGTGATGGTCAAGAATCATAGAAATGCCTCTTCTTCCTCAGGAGGCTTAGGAAATTCGGCATGTACAGAAGGATACTCACCAACATTTACAGATGCATCATAGAAAACATTCTGACTCGGTGTATAATGGTCTGGTAGGGCAATTACTCTGCCCGACTCAGCTATGAACTATGGAAAGTTGTGTGCATAGCCCAGACCACCACGACTGGACTCCATTCCTGGACTCCATCTTAATTTCTCATTGCCAACACCATCAAAGACCCCTCCCGCCCCACTAATACTCTCTTCCAACCTCATCTGTCAGGCAGAAGATACAGAAGTTTGAACATGCATACTAACAGGTTCAAGCACAGCTTCTCCCCTGTTATCATTAGACTGCTGAAAGGATCTATCTAATTTCAAATCTAATGTTGATCTTCCTTTTGGGTACAGCCTTGTAACCTTGTATACCTCACTCTATATAAGCACCCTAGGATCTAAATGTCCTTCTTTGTTATGATTTGCCTGTACTGTCCGCAAAACAAAGGTTTTCACTGTTCTTAGGTACATGTAACAATACATCAAATTAACTCAAATCAAAATCCCTTCCCACACCGTTACCACCTGATGATCTAAAATACCAAGATAAAGGCTATGCAGTTCTGTTGTGAATGGACAATTAAACAGCTAACCAGAGGAAGTGGCTCCATAAAAGTAGCTAGCATAAGCAATGGCTTTGTCACTGGGTTATTAATCCAGAGACCCAGGTAATGTTCTCGGACCTGGGTTCAAATCCTGCTACAGCCAATGGTGAAATTTTAATTCAATAAATATCTGGAATTCAGTGTCTAATAGTAACCATAAATCTATCATCAATTGTCTGAAAAACCCATCTGGTTCACTATTGTCCTTTTGGGAAGGAAACCGTCATCCTTACCTGCTCTGGCCTACATGCGACTCCAGACACAAAGCAATGTGGTTGACTCTGTGGGATATAGGTAAAGCAGTGTTGCTTCTGCAGCCATAATTGCTTCTGCAAGCTGATGAACTAACGTACACCATTGCACAATTGCTTCAGCCAAGAGCTGAGTTAGCTAAAACTTGCATACACAGATGAAACTATATGAAGAGAAGACATAATTGCTTCTGAAAGGTAATTACACAAATGTATAATTGTTTCAGCAAAGAGCTGAGTTAGATAAAACATGCATTCAAACAATGGAATATGTTACAGACAGATAGATAAGGAGGGAAAGAACATTGAGTTATGCCAGCTTGGCATATTGCCTCCATGTAGGCACCAGAATGAGCCAAGTTAGCTGCAAATAAGGGATAAAACAAATAAGGGATAAAACAAATAAGAGTAAGTTTGCCAGGCTTAGAGTAGTGGGAGAAGTAAACAAGGGCGGAGCACAGCTAGGCAGGGGCAGAATATTATAAGGAATAGTGATAGGTTTGACACATAATATGCTAGGCCAATGAAGTAAACGGGAAAGTACTGAGAGAGACTCAATTAAACTGTATAAATTGTGGAGTAATTTTTGTATCGGTGTACCTACTCATTAGACACCCATCTCGCAAGAACGTTTCAATAACATTCACTGCTTCAGAATTTGACTCTGACTGAAATTTATTGTTTCTCACAACTCTTAACTGCACTCTGGGCAATTAGGGATGAGCAATAAATGTTGGACTAGCTAGTGATGCCCCTTATCCTGTGAATGAATAGAAAAAATTCTCATCCTCAATGATGAGGGAAACTGAGCACAGCAGTGTAAAAGACAGGGCTGAAGTAAACTCATTCCCATTGTTTAAACTTTAAAATACAGGAATTATGATGTCATAGAGGTCTGCAGCACAGAAAAAGTTTATTTAGCCCATCAAGTCTGCACCAATCAAAAATAACCACCCAATTATTCTAATCTCATTTCCAACACTTGGCCTCTAGCTTTGTACGCACATCTAAATGTTTTGAGGATTTCTGCCTCTACCTTTACCTCGGCAATTTTCAACATTGTTGGGAAAATGCTGGATTTCTAGCTGTACTAGAGCAGCTTGTCTAATGGTACAGATAATTAAGAAACACAAGTCCTCAATAATATTGCTGAGATACTATCAGGGCCCTTTGTTTTTGCTGTCTCTAATAATTTCAGTCACGTTTTGATGTCACTTGGAGTGAATTAAATTGGTTGAAGACTGGCATTAGTAATGTAGTGGACTCCACGAGAAAGCAAAGATGGATCACCCATTCAGCATTTCTGGCTAAATGCTTCAACATTGTAACTGTACTGATGTGCTAAGCTCCCCTATCATTCAGGACAGGCATGTTTGTGATACCGAGCATCTGAGGAGCAGGAGAATCCACGTTTCCAGCATAAGGTCCTGATGAAGGGCTAATGCCCAAAACATCGATTTTCTTGCTCCTCGGATGCTGCCTGAACTGCTGTGCTTTTCCAGCACCACAATCTCAACCCTGATCTCCAAAATCTGCTGTCCTCACTTTCTCCATGTTTGTGACACCACCTTCTCTAGTTAATTGTTAATTTCTACCATTATTCATGACTGGATGTTGCAAGACTGCAGAACTTTTAACCAACCTGTTACTTATGGCTATAATTAAAGGGTGATAGCTTAAAGTAAAGGAATTATGAAACTTTGCTTGCACCAGCCAGCCTGCTTGATATTTCAAAGCATCAATGCAGTCTGCAAAACACTGGTCCCAACTTTCACATACTTTATATCTACCATGTCAGAACAAACGCTAAAGACAACTTTACCTCATTTAACAGTTTATGATTTAGAGGTTGCCAGTGTCCGACTGGGGTGTACAAAATTAAAAATCACACAACACTAGGTTATAATCCAACAGATTGATTTGGTATGCACTAGCTTTTGGAGCACTCCACCTTCATCAGGTGGTTGTGGAACAGTTTATACAATTGTCATATTCTCCCTTCGATTCCTGTGTCATCACGGTGGGCAGCTCGGTGGCACATGGGCAGAATGGTGGCCCAGTGGCACAGTGGTTAGCACTGCTGCCTCACAGCACCAGAGACCCGGGTTCAATTCCCACCTCAGGCAACTGTCTGTGTGGAGTTTGCACATTCTCCCTGTGTCTGCGTGGGTTTCCTCCAGGTGCTCCGGTTTCCTCCCACAGTCCAAAAATGTGCAGGTTAGGTGAATTGGCCATGCTAAATTGCCTGTAATGTTAGATGAAGGAGTAAATGTAGGGGAATGGGTCTGGGTGGGTTGTTCTTCGGAAGGTCGGTGTGGACTTGTTGAGCCGAAGGGCCTATTTCCACACTGTAAGTAATCTAATCAATAATAAGAAACTTGCTTTGTGAAATCTCTTTTGTTCCTAATGAATTAACTGCACGATTAAATTGATCAGCTATTAACATATTCATTATTATCACATTATTACAGTTCATTTCTGTATAAAGGGATAATCATTCTTACTAATGTTATCAACAATGATTAGAGCTATGGGGGAACCTCTTCATACAGCACTGCCTTTTTAGAGAACATATCTTAGTAAATGTTATAAAATAACTTCTAATATCCAGGATACAATAAATGTTAACAAGCTAAAAGATTTATGTTTATCTTTTAGAAACTTAAGAACTTTGGTTAATTAAATCCTATACTTTGAGAAAATGTATAACAGTCATTGTTGAGCTGTAATGCAGCTCAATTCTCTATGAATTTATATTCCATTTTAATTTTTAAAAGTGACCAGACAATGGTTATGTGCTATACATGGTTAGAATGAAACTTATTTTCAAGTATGTCATCTATAATAAACATTAACAATGGAAAATAAATGGGAAATCTTTCATTTAACAAAACATACAGGAATATGGAGTTACATCATAGCTCCAAGAACAAGGACATTTGTAGCTATGAGTGTATGCTGGCTCCTCAGCACAAGCATTTTAGCTAGCCCCACTTTTATACTCTTCACTTACAGCTCTGCATTTTGTCTTTACCCTTTTCATTAGTTTATCCTTGGGACGTCATGATTGAATTTAACTTTCGGTAGGTCATTCCCGATCCCAACCACTCTACTCAGAAATAAAGCTTTCTCCATCTTAATTTAGTTGTTTCACAGATCATTTTAATTCCGTATTCTCTGGCTCCCAATGCTTCTGGCAATGCTCATTATGGTAAATGTATTTTGCAGACTCTCCACAGACCCTTCCTAAGCGTTGTGCCTAGAATTGAACAAAATGAAAGGAACTTTCTTCTTCTTGAGCAATGGTGAGGAAGTTGGGAAAATATGGCAAAAGTTTTTAAGAATTGGAATCACAATGTCAAGAAAATTTTCTTCAATTTTTCTCTTAAACACTTAAAGCTTATTTCAGAATTTCACTCTTGACCACCTTATTTCCACGCATTTGCATGTCATTAATAGCCCAATTGTCTCACTTCCCTGCAACTTCCAGATTTCCTCTTTATCCCTAAGAAACTAGAAACAAACTCCCCAGCATGTAAATCAGTGATACCTGGAGGCTTCAGCTTGCTGTTTGCTTGTCCCAATCGTGATCCAATTGTGCGTTCACCCCAATGTTGCTACATGCTGCACAGCCACCTTGATGCCTCGTCTACACTAATCAGCAAATAACGCATTGTTATGCCAGTTCTCGAATCAACTCCCAGACCAATTCAGAACTAAGGGGACCCAGGACTTGCATGCTTCAACCAGGTCATTTTGCACACAGGGATATGCATACATCCCATGCATCTTACAGCTCTTAGCTTGCTTTCTGAATGCCTATTTGGAGGTAGTCAGCTTTTTTTGCTTGCATTTGTTTTTCAGTGTACAGGGACTTTGGTGCTCAGTTTTATTTTATTCTTGTTTGGGGTGTGGGAGCCACTGGTACAGATGATGTAGTTGCCTCTGCACTGATTGGCTCTCTCAAAAATCAACCACATTGCTGTGGGTCTCTGGTGTTACATAGAGGCAAGACCCAGTAAGTACACCCTATTTCATTCTTCTAAAGAACATTAGTAAACCAGATGGGTTTTAGAATAATTAACATTGTTGACATTGACCTAACGAGAAAATTAATGAAAGCTATAGAACCTGGCAGCCTGCAACTAAGGGAAGCTGATGGCAAAATGTGTCATATCACTGCACTAGTAATCCAAATTTTATTGCACTTATATTTTATCATCGACCAAAGAGGCATACAAACTCATGACGCCAGAACCTCTGCATTACTTGTCCAATGATATGGCCACAATGCCACCAGCTCCCCTTAGTTCCAAGCTGGCACCCTCTCTGAGTTTCATTGATTTTTAGCACAGACAGAGGGACAAGGCAGCTTGTCATAGTGGACAGCACTGAACAGACATAGGGTGAACATGTTGGTATGTGGCACTATGCTAGATCAACATCACACCTGCAATATTTGCCAGCTATTTATGCAACAAACCCATTAAGTTTCACATGATCTTTTCTGAGTGTCAAAGGAGCCATCTTTAGGAGATTCAAGTCAGCATGAGGTTACTGCCAGTAAATGAAGAAGTGCTAGTATTGATATTTGGTCCTATCAAAGTCCAGGATTCTTGTTGTTGCAGTCCATCCTGCACGGTCAGTCCTGTAGATCACTGGGTAAGTCCGGGTGCTACTGATACACTCTTTCAGGGACCAAAGTGTATCCAGGGACCGAGCTGTATCCAGTCAGGGCTATCCTACAAATCAGTCCAAGGTTAGGTCATGCTCAGTGCTGGGGAAATGTACAATCATGGTCAGGGAACTTACTGGGGGCAGTCCATAAAAAAAATGGTTCCTGATTAAGTCAGGCAACCCAAATCTGGAGATAGGATGCATTGCACTAGGTCACAGTGAATGGGGCAATTAAGATATTAGGATAAAATCTTGCAGACCAAAAAAGGGGACTGGGATATCTGGGAAAGAGAGTGGGGGGTGTCCTCACAAGACGCAGTCACTCTAGACTTCACAGTGGAAGAGTGGTCAACAAGGACATGGCAATTTGCAAAACCATGGACTCTAGGAATAATGTGAGGACACTGAGGGATTCGACAGAAGATATAAAGGGGTTCAACCGAACTGGGGAGAAACTGAAAAGTCATACAGGCCACAGGAACAACAACATAAAAGGGAGCATGATGAATGGGAACGAAGGATGACTCAGGCTGAGGCTACAACTCGCTAACATGAAGAGGAAGGTGGAACCTGGTCATGTTGGATTGAAAGTCAACTTTCTCTTGTATTAATTTATGCGGCATGAACAGTGCTGGGATTTACTGCCTTTCCATAACTGCCCAGGGGGTTTTGTGAGTCTGGACTCCAGGTGAAGACAGCAGATCTTCTTGTCTAAAGGACGTCAGTGAGCCAGGCGGGTTTTGATGGCAATTGACAATGGTCACATGGTTGACTCTTTGTTTCAGATTTTTATTGAACTCAGATTTCATTACCTAACCAAAGGCTAGCCAAGACAGCAATGCAGCACAGAGTGTGAAAGCCAAACAAATCCTATTTGACACCTGTCTCCAGAATGCATGAGCTGGATTGGGACTTTGTTCAATTGTTTGAGAATTAGATTAGATTAGATTAGATTACATTACAGTGTGGAAACAGGCCCTTCGGCCCAACAAGTCCACACCGACCCGCCGAAGCGAAACCCACCCATACCCCTACATTTACCCCTTACCTAACACTACGGGCAATTTAGCATGGCCAATTCACCTGACCCTGCACATCTTTTGGACTGTGGGAGGAAACCGGAGCACCCGGAGGAAACCCATGCAGACACGGGGAGAACGTGCAAACTCCACACAGTCAGTCGCCTGAGGCGGGAATTGAACCCGGGTCTCAAGCGCTGTGAGGCAGCAGTGCTAACCACTGTGCCACCGTGCCGCCCACAAATTGACCAGTAATCTGGGAAGCAACACATTCTAAGTCCAAATGACATGTGAATTTTATTATTGTTGCAGTCCTTGACCTTTTCTGTTGCTGAATAGGTATCTCATTATCCATCTAATTGTATGTTCGGTATCCCACTTGCAAGTAGTACACATCGTAGGTCTTATTGACTAGAAGGGATAAAGCAGAAGTCAATGAAACTGTGCACTAATATTGCATGACTCTAAAGTTAGGTAGCTTCAGTCAGGATATGATATCTGAATGTGGTGCAGTGATATCTCTCAAGATAGGCAGCAAGCCTAGAGGGATCCTGAGAAATCTCCTCTTGACACTTCTATCACCGATAACCTTTCAATATTTCAGAGTGTGTGAAGGTTACTAAGCTGTCCTGAAAATCTTATCCCGTAGAATGGATAAGACAGGATTTTGTACAGCTTTTATCTGTAGATCAATGGACCATGAGAGAGATTAGAAATATGAACTGTCTCATGTATATCATCCAGCTTTGAATAAGAGATAGAATTAACCTTTCCCTCTGGAGATTTGTCGAATAATCACTGATTCAATTTTTCCACTCACAAGGTAAATGTGAAATGACATTTGCAGGCCAGGTCCTAGCGCAATTACACATTGCATTTGGCTTTGGTGTTGTCCATGTTAGCTACAGTCCTGAATGTCATGGTTCAAGAGTCTCTGCTATCTGAGGTCATCTGCAGTCAAGCAGCAGATTGCTTTTGAGAGATTATCCATAATTCCATCCTTGGAAAGTCTGAGGAGGGTGCTCATCTCTCATACGTACGCAACTTAACCAACTCCTACAGTGACAAAGACATTATAGCAGACATTTGAAGACTTCAAATGAAGATTTACACTGTATTGACAAAAGTGTAAGTTTGTTTACAATTATGTGTCACCTGTGTCACCCATGAACCCTCAGTATGTTTTACTCTTCCTCTCTCTCTCTCCCACTGAAGTCTCAGGGTGTGTAGGGGTGCTGCAGGAGCTGGTAAAGACAGACAGGGGAAGAGACAGTGGAGATTGAGAGAGAAATGGAGTTAGGTGATCTGGATGGGAATTCATAAACAAATAAGGTATAACTGTAGATCTGAGTTTGAACTACGCTGTTCCACTTCAGCGGCAAACGGAAATAGGGCTGTGGGCCTCAGGTGGCATCAGGCACTAGGTTACCACTGTCATCTTTATTGTCATGTGCCTTCAAATGAGTGAAAGGTTTACAATGTCACCCCTTATAGCATCATCAGAGGTACAAGGTACCTAAGTACAGCCACTGAAGAGTTTGGTATGAAATTGTATGGTATCACAGTGGCTCAGTAGTTTACACAGATTTGATTCCAGCCTTGGGCGACCGACAATATAAACTTTGTACACTCTCCCTGTGGGTTTCCTTCGGGTGTTCCATTTTTTTCCCACAGTCCAAAGATGTGCAGGTTAGGTTGATCGGTCATGGGAAATACAGGTTTAGAGGGTGCATCTCCAAGGGGTGCTCTTCGGAGGGTCAGTGTGGTAATGAGAGCTGGAGTAGGCAGCCTGAGACAGTGGCGATGAGAGCAGGAGAAGGCAGCCTGAGGCAGTGGTGACGAGAACAGGAGTAGGCAGCCTGAGACAGTGGCGATGAGAGCTGGAGTAAGCAGCCTGTGGCAGTGGTAATGAGAGCTGGAGTAGGCAGCCTGAGGCAGTGGCGATGAGAGCAGGAGTAGGCAGCCTGAGGCAGTGGTAATGAGAGCTGGAGTAGGCAGCCTGTGGCAGTGGCAATGAGAGCTGGAGTAGGCAGCCTGTGGCAGTGGCAATGAGAGCTGGAGTAAGCAGCCTGTGGCAGTGGTAATGAGAGCTGGAGTAGGCAGCCTGAGGCAGTGGCGATGAGAGCAGGAGTAGGCAGCCTGAGGCAATGGTAATGAGAGCTGGAGTAGGCAGCCTGAGGCAGTGGCAATGAGAGCTGGAGTAGGCAGCCTGAGGCAGTGGCGATGAGAGCAGGAGAAGGCTGCCTGAGGCAGTGGTAATGAGAGCAGGCGTAGGCAGCCTGTGGCAGTGGCGACGAGAGCAGGAGTAGGCGCCTGAGACAATGGCGACGAGAGCAGGCGTAGGCGCCTGAGTCAATGGCGATGAGAGCAGGCGTAGGCGCCTGAGTCAATGGCGACGAGAGCAGGCGAAGGCATCAATTTGGATGAAGACTTTGATCTCATTGTAGTTCTGCTCTGCCTGTGTGAAGCCATGATTGATATTATCCATGTTTTCCTCCTGATTTCCAATGTTGTGGCCTGATGTAAGATAAAATAATTTGTCTATTTCTTTGAACACAAGATATCCTACTGTAGGGTTCTGGTTTGCAATCAGTAATTAGGTGGTTCACATCACCCCCACATCCCTAGTTCGAGACACTGGACTTATTTAGGGAATGTGAAATGAAGAAGGCAGTAGACAGGTGTTTCACAGCAATAGAATCTCTGCATTTGTTTACAATACAAAAAGTTAGGTATAATACATGAAATAAAGGTAAATACAAGAAACAGGGAAATCAACATTATCAATTATAGAGAAGACAGTAACAAAATACACTATTTAATAAAACACAGATTAAACACTATTAGAATCTAAAACTACAGTTTTAATAAAATGAACCTTATTCAGGCTTCCACCTTAGAGTCTCATGCACTATCACCACCTGCCTTCCCCTCGCCCCCGTCCCTGCTAGCTAGGTTGAAAACTTTGGGATCTTGGAAGTTCAAGCTCTGCGGTGAGGAAAACGTGGTTTTAAACTGCATCCTGTTGCTGTGGTTCTTGCCATCAATTCTCTTAGTTCGGAACAGGCCAGGATCTGGAAGCTCTTGTTTGGATAGTTTGGTTGGCTCCGCCCTCTTGGAAGTCCTTTCATTCGATGATGCTGTTGGTTTGGCTTCCTGATCCTGCTTTGCTTTTCGGCCTCTGTGGTTCTGCTTCTGAAGCTGCTTGTTGGTGGTGGGTGCCTGTGGGGAAGGTATTCATGCAGAAGCTTGTTGTTGAAAAAAAAAGGCTCTCCCTCAAGTGAGATCAGGGTGGTAGTTATACAGAACATGTGCCCCATTGCCTCCTCGCAAATCTGTGCTGCCCATTGTGTTTCTGGTGTTTCCTTCTGAAGTCAATTGGGTTCTCGATAGTTAAGAGTATATGTAAATGGATTTTGATTGAAGTTGAACATATCTGTGTACACCCCATACTGTCTATGCTGGGTAGCCCAAGATGTGAAAGATAGAATTCCAGGCTGAACAATAGTCCCAGACTGAAATCATTCTGGCGCAGAGTGTATTTGTTACAGCCTAAAATTAGCATTTTTTGTCCATTATTGTACATTTTAGTTCAGGGTCTTATCCAGTATTTTAGATGATGGGGACTTTTGGTCAATACTACACCACGTTTTGGAAGAAGCATTACACCAAGACCATTCCTTCCTGTTGAGCCGGAGATAAACAACCTCTTAACACTATTTAATAAAAGTAGATATTAACTTTTTCAGGTATCCTGATCAGAATTCTTCCTTCAGCCAAGACCACCTTAAGCAGATTAAGTAGTCACTCATTATATTTAGTGTTTGAAAGAATTTGCTGTGCACAGATTGGCATTTCCCTACATGAATACATTGAATTGGATAATTAGAACTTTGGGATATATGATGAAGCTGTACAGAAACACATTCATCTTTATTTTCAGAATACAGTTATTCTCAGGTTTAAATATTTGACATTGTTAAATGCTTCAGCCACAATTATATTTTGTAAATGAAGAGTTGATTTGTCTTCAGTTCAGCTTCTAAGTATATACCACTGGCAATCAGCATGACCCATGAAGGCCTTTAGAGTTTTGAAGTTCCTTTCTGGAATTACAACCTGGAGGTATCTAACTCCCTCCAGCGAAATGCCAGTAAAACTAAAAGAACTCAAATCCTCTTCAAGCTGGCTTCCCTTCACTCATCAAGTAAAATGGAGGCAGTTTCCCAATCATGGGGCACATGGTCCACATGCAGTATTTGTTGTAAAACCAAAGAACTGATATCATAGAAGCTCCAAATTTGTAACACGTGGTAACATAGTTAGTATCATCAAGCATATCACAGGGAATAAATCTCTTCAACGATGGGTGGAGCTGAGTTTAGAGCTATGCATTTGAAAGCGAGGTGCAGGGCATACAAGCCACTGCCTTCCCACTTTCTTCTGATCAAAGTCCCCAGGGCTGAAAGTGTGCAGCTGACTTTCCCACCTGAAGACCAACTGAGGCCTTTAATTGGAGGGCAGGGGTCTTGCCATCCAAGGAGACTGCTAAGCAAATGGATTTGCCAGAAGTTTATTGAAGGGTACACCATTCACCCTGTGCTCAATCAAGGCATGCAGCATTAGGTAGGGTGTCCAGATAGAAACCCAGCCCCTGCTTTCAAATTGCCTCAGTCTCCCCCTTGAAGATGACACATCCTGCCCCATGACCCCAATCCAATCCAGACATCTTTCTTGCTGGCAGCCCACTGGCAATCTTCATTGGAGGCCCCAGTGTAGTAGCAGCAGTGGCTGTTATTCCCAGTTATTTTACTTGTCATGGAGATCTGTTGGCCTAAGATTGGCTCGCCATTGCTGGGGGCAGAGGTTCTGCCTAATACATGGTATTTGATCAGGCAGGGGGCTAAAGGCTGCCCAGGTAAGTGCCTGGAATCCCAGTTTACATGGGCTCTGTGGAAAAATTTGGTAGGGCTTTTTCAAGAGAAACTTGAGACATATATTTTTTCCAAAAATCACTAACCCTAACTTGAATTGTTTCAAACAACCCGTTCCTTTGTAGTATTGCTTGGGTAGATCTCAAGCTGTTGTGGCTAGAAGCTAACTGTTTCATCAGCAGTTTTCTTAATCTCTTCTCTTCCAGACTCAATCCAGCCTATCCGAGTTAAAATCTCTCGAAACTGCTGATACTCCAGTTACAACATCAAATTCAAACATCTCTTCTCTCGTTTCACCATAGATCTGACAAAAGTCATCATTTCAATAAGTGGGGGTTCCAGTGAGCTGGCTAGTAATGAATGTGGGTTCAAGTTTGGGCTAAGTGACAGTTTTGTGCCCTGCACACATGTTAAGTGAGATTTTATGCTGACGTATCTTTGTGATATTTGTCCTTCTATGCCAACTGTTAGATGTAACTATTTGGCAAAGAAGAGTTAAGTGTTTAAAAAAAAAACCATAAACAATGTTTGTTGGTATGAGAATCAAGGAATATGTGAAGATTGAGCAGGAAAGTGGATCTGAATTGAAAAATTAGTCATGGCCTTATTAAATGGTTGAGTAGGCTCATGAACCTTATAGCCTAATCCTATTTCTTACATTCTTAGGTAACCAACACTAGAAAATGGGAGCAGATCTAGGTCATTTAGCCCATCAAGCCCATTCTGATATTCTAAATTATTATGGGTGATCCTCTTTCTCAATGTCATACTCACCATGACTCTCCCCATTCACCTTGACACCTTGAGCCTCTAGAAATCTATTGATTTATTTCCAAAGTATATTAATTGACTTGCTTTCACAACCTTCTGCAGTAATCTCACAGGTTCACCATCCTTTAAGTGAAAACATTTTTCCTCATCTCAGATCAAACTGCTTCACTGCATATCCTGAGACCATGATCCAAAATTCTGGACCTCCTGTTAACTGGAAGCATTTTCTTTGCATCCAGTCTGTCCAGCCCTGTTAAGAGTTTTACCGTTTTTGTTTGTTATTCAGCCTGTTTAGAGGTGTTAATACACAGCTCTGGAGCAGATGGGACTTGAACCATCAATTCCAGGGGTATGGATACTATCACAAGAGGATTGGAAAATTTGTTTAATTAAATCCTTTCTTGTTCTTCCAAACTCCAGTGAAAACAGGCCCAGTCAATGTAAACTCACCTCATGTGATGACCCTGCCATCCTAGGAATCGGTCTAGTGAACCTTCCCTGAACTCCCTCAAAGAGGGAGTTTTCCGAGGTAAGGAAAGCAAACCTGCACATATACTCCGGGTGTGATCCATCCAAGGCATGTCCAGTTGCAATACAATGTTCTAGCACAGTACTCAAACTCTGTTGCAGTAACATCCAAAATACCACTTGTTTTCTTAACTGCTTGTTACAGCTTTCAGTGACTGGTGCACAAGGACACCCAGGTTCCTCTGTCCATCACCATTTTCCAATCTATCAATATTTAAATAATGCTCCACCATTCTGTTTTACCTACCCAAGAGGGCAACTTCATGTTTATCCATTTTATGCTGCATCTGCCATGTATTTGCCCATTTCTTCAATTTGTTCAAATCTCCCTGGAGCCTCTTTACATCTTCCTCATGAGTCATACACCCACCTAGTTTTGTGTCATCAGCAAACTTGGAAATATTGCATTTGATTCCCTCATCCAAATCATTGATATATTTTTAAAAATATATAGTGACTAGCTGGGCTGAAGCCTGTATCCCTGCGACCTTCCATTCCGTAAACAATATATTTATTCAAACTCTCTGTTTCCTGTTTGCTAACCATTTCTCATTCCATACTTATGTTACTCTTGATCTCACGTGCTTGGATTTTGATTCTTCATGAACAAATCTTGATGCCAAAAGCCAAAAGTTGTTTCTCAGTGACTCGGTACTCCAGCTCTGTCACTTCAGTGCTATGTTCAACATGTACATTGGAAATGCTAATATACTGTGATTTTCACAAAAAAAAGAAAATCAAATAGGATTTTCAAGCAGAGCTAAAGGGTGTAACTTCAAAAGCACTTCGAAATAGGCACAAAGACTGCAATTATGATTAACCAGCCCATTGACGGTAATGCAGATAGAACACCAACATTACTTCAGCAGGTCGCCTGCTCATTTCAATCATTTATGAATCAAGTCAGTGTCAATCATTCATTGGAAACATGCACCAGCAGGTGTCCAACATCAGAGGTTGCCAAAAACTGAAAGAAATGTGGATGCTGTAAATCAGAAACAAAAACAGAAGTTGCTGGAAAAGCACAGCAGGTCTGGCAACATCTGTGAAGAGAAATCAGACATAATGTTTTGGGTCCAGCGTCCCTTCCTCAGAAGTTGCTAGCATTACTTAAAGTTAGCCGGAGCTGCTGAATCCGAATCTGTACACTGTGACCAATGTGAGTACTGGTAATTGTGCGGCAATTGTTGGACTCAGAAACAGTTAAACATAGCACATGGACTCATACCTGATATTCATATGCTGCACCATACTCTAACTACAGTAGCTCTGCTATAAGCCTGATATCTCACAACTTGCATATACTGCTAGTTACCCAGCCATGACAGCCACATCACCCCTACAGCCTGGAACATTTCCCTCTCTATTGCAGGTCAGAGAGTACACCGCATGAGGTATCAAAAGTTAATGATCAGCCTGCATGTCCTGTTGCTCCAAAGAGGATTTGGTGCTGGCCATTTTTAGGATGGCCATTGCTATGTACGTGTCAAGTGGCGAGGCTAAAAACATCAAAGATAACAGCATCTTCATACCTAAGCCTGCTTGTCACTTCCTCCTTTCTCTTATGCCACCCAAACACTGCATTTGATGTAAGGTAGTGATGATATGTAGTGAATCAGTGCAGAGTCTCAGTGGCCTCTCACATACAACAGTGGATAGGAATCTAAAAGTGTGGTGCTGGAAAAGCACAGCCAGTCGGGCAGCATCTGAGGAGCAGGAGAGTCGACTTTTCGGGCATAAACCCTTCATCAGGACTCTCCTGCACCTCAGAGACTGACTGACCTGCTGTCCTTTTCCAGTGCCACACTTGTTGACTCTGATCTCTAGCATCTGCAGTCCTCACTTTCTCCTAGTGTATAGTAATCTGCCAGATATTGTAAAATTCTCCAGGTTCAACCTGGAAGGAGCCAGACATGTAAAAGTTATTCACCAGGGTCACTTTCTCAGTCACTGGAAGTGTAGTCCTTGTCCATCTCTCAGGCAGCAGTTGTTGCAGATTTCAATTAGGACATCTTCTATGAAGAATGGACAGAGAAACAAAGGAGAAAGAACAGGAGGAAGTTGTTTGGCACTTCAAATCTGCACCACCATTCAATATGGTCATTGCTAATCTGATTGCTTTCCTCTCTACTCTTTGTGACCTTGACTCTCTTGCCTAGTGAAGATTTGTCAAACTCAGCTTTGAACAAATTTAAAGACCAGTTTCTCCAACCATCAAAGGAAGAGAAATCAACAATATAACAACTACCTCAGAGGAAACAAAATTTCATCATCTCTATCTAAAAAGGGAAACTTATTTGTAAATTATGTCTCCTCATTTTCGTCCCACTAACAAGAGGCAACATCCTCCTGGTAGCTATCATGTCCAGTCCCCTCAAGGTCTTACATGTTCCAATAAATTCCCCTCACATTCTTTTAAACACCTTGTAGATATTGTGTGCACTTGTACATGTATGACTTGTATAAACATCTTGCTTCTTCCTGAAGTCCAGAAAGGAAAATCGCTCTCTGAACAACCTGGGCAGAGGCCTTCAAACAGACCCATTCCCCACCAATCCCCTGTCACCTTGCAGCAGCTTGTTCCGTTTGAGTTGCATTCTTTTCATGCTCCCAATTATGTTCCATTTCAGGGGCAATGAACCGAGGGTTGAGGCCAACTGCTTTTTTTTATAGATATTTTTATTAGAAATTTAACATTTTTACAAGTTTACAAAAATAAACAAAACTCTCAGATATAAACATTGATATACAATTAGCTCAAATATACAATAGCCAAAATTTAACAAAAAAAAACACAACAACAGAAAAGAACCGAGAAAAAGAAAAAAAATAAATAAAACTCAACTATCTACTAATCTAACCTACAACTAACCAGAGTGTATATTTAAGTCTCTTACATGCTCGGGATGTGTTAGCATCAGATATAATAAAACCCGTATTCGTGCGGGATTCCTCCCCCGAGGGGCGCCGGACCAGCCAGGTTTGTAATCTCAATTAAATAAAAGCCCTTGTTAGGATAGCCGAAATATCTGTATTTATGTAATTCAAAAAGGGCTGCCATATTTTATAAAATAATTCGGTCTTTCGGTGCACCATATTTGTAAGGAAGTCAAGGGGAATACATTCCATAATTAATCTGTGCCAATTTGAAAGTCCAGGGGGGCCCTCAGCCGCCCAGTTCACCAAAATATTTTTCCTTGCACAGAAAGAAAGAATAGAAAATAGTCTCTGCCCGTACGTGCCCAGGGAGGGAAGGTTTGAAAAGCCCAAGAGGAGAGATACAGAGTCCACTTTAATTTCCGTTCCTAAAATTTCTATCAGGGTACTTGCTACTTTAGTCCAATATCCACGGATCTTATGACAGGTCCATAAGCAATGTACAAGAGTGCCCACCTCTATTTTGCATTTAGGACACATTGGAGATGCTCCTGCCTTAAATTCTGCCAATCGATCCGGTGCTATATGGGCCCTATGAAGTATCTTCAGCTGGATAGCCTGGGTTCTGTTACAAATAGAAATTCTTCTAGCATTTTCCCAAATATCATCCCACGTTTCTGTGGAGATTTCTAGTCCCAGATCCTGATCCCATGTTTTAAGCAGATTATCCATATCTCCCGATACTTCATCATGTAATAAATGATAAATATTACTGACGGAAGATACCCCCACTGGTCGTAGGACACTACATTCTCTATCGGATTTATAAAGACTATCTAATAACGTAGTCTTCTTCTGTATAAAATCTCGAATTTGGAAGTATCGAAAGAGGTCTCCATTGGGTAATCCGAATTTCTGACGCAACTGTCCGAAAGACATCAGGACCCCATCCTTAAATAAATCCCCGAGACATGAGATACCCCTGGCTCTCCAGAGCTTAAAAGTGGCATCTGTTAACCCCGGTTGGAATCCCCATGCTCCCACTATCGGTGCATAGGGGGATGTTTTATGTGAATTACCCTCATTTTGCCGCATTATATTCCAAGCCTTGATTGTATTCAGTATTATAGGGTTTTTACAGTGATCTGTAATGATTTTCCTCTTGTCTGAGAATAAAAGGTTAATAAGTGGGTATTTTACTTGAGAAGCCTCAATGTCCAACCAGATTGATTGTGGATCAGACAAGACCCAATCAGCTATATAACTTAATAGGGAACCATCTGTTTATTTTTAAGGTGCAATCATTATGAACTTAAAAGCAAAAATTATATCTTTCATATTCTAGATTGGGATTTGGAAAGTGGAACCTTACATGGACAAGATATGTTGTTGATGACTTTACCTGCTTTGTGAACCACCGTTTTATCACTATGCTATTTTTAGTCAATGCATCCTACTGACTCCACCTATTCTATCACTGTTCAGAAAGCCATGCAGTTATACTGTTAGCTTCAAAGCTAATATTGCTGCTATGGTAATGTATACTTAACTATCTTGAAGATGAAAACACAGTTAAACAAACATGGAAAACAATTTAATAGGACATTCACTGAAAGTTACATTAAAAAGGTCTCTGATAAATGATACTGCCAGCAATGAATCATCATCCTGACAAGTAAGCTTTCTGGTTCACACTATCTAGCCTCAAATTTGTCAGAGCATTGACTGACTGGGTTATCCAATCTTTCACTATACTGTACCACTGGATCATTTCCAGAGGACATTTCTACATACATTTACCTTTTGTGAGCAAACTTGGCATTGATCCATGTAACACAGGATTATTTCTCTGTGCAGCAATTCAAAATCTGGATCCAAATTTGCATCTTTTACTTTCAAAGCACTCACTTGCAAAATGCTCCTCTGTATGACATAGTCACCGTGACCCTATGCACTGTTCAATGAGATGGACAATGCAAATAATCTATCAGGAATGTAGAGCTGGAGTTCAATTTTGCTGGCCCTTGCTCACTTTCTGAGCAGGAAGGGCTGAAGCAATAT
>NC_057713.1:114349513-114366587 GCF_004010195.1 Chiloscyllium plagiosum | reverse complement strand
GGGGGGGGGGGAGAAAATCAAATCCCTCTCCCCACCCCCCATGATAATATTAAGCAGTAAGGTAAGAGAAAGAAAAAAAAAGGAGGGGATATAAACCAAAGCGGGGGGGAAAGGCAGACTAACATCCATTATGTATTATAGTTTATCTAAGAGAGTCCAAGAATTCCTTAGCCTTTTCTGGTGATCCAAAGTTATATACGGATCCTTCATGGTTAAAGCGTAACGTCGCTGGGTAGCGTAAGGAGTACTGAATATTTAAGTCCCTTAAATGCTTCTTCACCTCGTCGAATGCCTTCCTCTTTCGAACCAGAGCCGGGGAAAAGTCCTGAAATAGCATGATCTTGGATCCTTTGTAGATCATGGCTTGGGGGTCTTTTCCGACATTTCTAGAGGCTTCTAGGAGTATCTGCCTCTCCTTGCTGGTTCGAGCCGTGCCCGCGTATTGCGACCCAGTAGGCCCATTCCACCCTTATCTGGCCTGATCCAGCTTATCGAGGTCGTCAATATGATTTTCCAAGGTCCGGACTCGCTGCTCGAGAGTCCGGACCTGATCCACGGCCAATTGAGCGGTAGTCTCGGAGGTCGCGGCCTTCAGCTCCGCCCCTCCGACTCGGCGTTCAATTTCTCGAATCTCTCGGTCGTGCTTCTGCAGCGCGGCCGAGAGCGAGTCCCAATGATTTCTGGATTCTGCAATAAAGGCATCGATCTTCGAGTCAAGCTTGGAAATCATTTCTGCTAGGCTTGTTACTGTTGGTAAGTCCCCCGGGGCGGCTGTGGACGCCTCTGCTGCAGCTGGAGAGGGTGGGGAAGGGGTTTCTGCTTGCTGAGAGCTGCGGGCTCCCTTCCCTTTAGTCATTTTAATTTAGGATTAAATTGTTTAAATATAATATTACACAACTAATTAAATTACACAACTATTATAAATGATTTGGTGAGCGTGGTAGGGGGTGGGTGACCCACTGTACCCAAGTCTTGGGAGGAGCACTATAGACTCAGTCTTGCTGGGTCGCCGCCATCTTGGCCAACTGCTTTAAGGCCAACTGCTTTAAGCTGAAGTCTTGAAGCCAGTTAAGCCTCTGACCCCATTCCTTCTGCAATACCATTTTTATGTTTAAACAGCAAGACAAAGCATCAACAACTTGTGGAATCAAAGCAGAAACCAGAAGATATCAACCAACAAGCAAATGCAAGCAATTACTAATCCCTTAAGTAGTGCTGACAGAAGGCCCTTTCTATTGCTGAATACATGTTTAGCCATATTAAAAGGAGGCATTTGCTGGAGTGGTAAAGCTTCAAAATAGCAGTGTTGCTATCAAATCACTGTTGAACATGATGATTGATGCAGTAATCTCCCTGATCTGTAGACTTCAGATTAGAGTGGTGCTGGAAAAGCACAGCAGGTGCTTTTCCTGCTCCTCATGCGAGGAGCAGGAAAAATGACATTTCAGGCAAAAGCCCTTCATCAGCCCTTCATTCCTGATGATGGGCTTTTGCCTGAAACGTCGTTTTTCCTGCTTCTTAGATGCTGCCTGATCTGCTGTGCTCTTCCAGCCCCATTCTAATCTAGACTCTGATCTCCAGCATCTGCAGTCCTCACTTTCGCCATGTAGACTTCAGATGCCCATTCACAGTGTATGTACTTACTTCCTCACTAATATGGTGACCAGTGTGATTGGCATACTGCAGATCCCATTTTGGAACAATAAGGGCAGTCATCGCATCTAAAAAATAGCATGCAAAGGATCTAAATGTCTTGTCCGAATTATCTAATGTTCTATTTGAATTATATTTAAGGTTGAATCTTATATTTTTGGCTAAGTGCTAGTTGCATCAAATTTTTTGGAGGAATTCCTATAACAACCCGCAAGAATCCTCATGTACCTTACCAAAAGTGCCTCGTCAACAACCAATGGTATCCTCAAATTCCGTTCTATCATGATCTTACCATATGCCATTTCTGGGACAACCTGCCACTCACCGAATATATGTCAGAAGATCAGGATTCCTAGTGCCGACATTATTTCAAACAGGCCACTGTGCACCCAGACGAGCAATGGTAGTCTAATATTCTCCTGCTCATTGAAGGACAGGACCTGATCATGGCAGAGGACTTTGGTGCTGTAATTGTCCGACTGGGATCTGAATGCTCTTTGCTACCTTCTCCCCAGCCCCACCACCCCCATTTATCTCTCCACATTGGAGGCTAACTGCCTCTATTCCTGATGAAGGGCTTTTGCCCGAAACGTTGATTTTCCTGCTCCTCAGATGCCGCCTGATCTGCTGTGCTTTCTGATCTAAACCCTGAATGCTCCAGTCAAGGGGAGGTACAAAGAGGACTGACAGCAAAGGCCATTTGCGACCCTGCAGCCGGAGAAGACATAATTTGTGAATAAGTCTCCCTTTGAAGACAGAGATGCTGAGATTGCCACCTGGGTCAGTGTCATCTCGACAGGGCAGAGGAATGGCCAGCAGTGCCGTAAAAAGGTCAATAACCTTCTCTGCCTTTTCTACCTGCTAACTCTCACACTCATTCACTCTCTGCTACAGCACCCATCTGCCAACATAGTTCATGCTCACTAATTTCTGGAACATCTTCCCTCAGTTGTTTTCCCACCTCTCCGAACCTCTTAACCACTGACTCCTGCATGGCCTCTGAGATGCTTCCTCATTCACCCAGGACATCTCACTACCTCATGATGACCTGCACCAGCGCTAACGACTGTGCCACCCACTTTCATCCCATGAACCCCTCCCTGTCTCTCAGTATAAGAGAAGAAGGTGGAAAGGGGAGGAGGAGGTGGTGTCCAGCATTCGGTTCCTCAGCCCCTGTGAAGAGAATCCTGGACTTTGCAGGAGAAGGCTGGGACTGTTGCTTTTGGGATGCAGAGACATCTACATCTCACCAACTGAGTTAGTCTCGCTCTTCACTCTGCTCCAGTTCTGACAGGAAGCCCATTGTCAATATCATTCAATGCACGCCACTTCTAACCATTGGCTGCAGCACCTTCTCTCCCTTATGTATCAGTGACTTATCCACCATCTCTGTGGAGAAATGGCCTTCTCAGTCAGAAGCCAACTCCTTGATCCCAGAGTACTCAGAAGAAGCATTGGCAAGGCTGCCCCCAGCACCCTAGACCAACTCAGATAACGATGCTTTGTGGGAACATTACAAAGAGTGGGAGTAGAATCTTGTGAGAACTCTAAAGTTAGCCAAGGAAGGTAAAAAACAATGACTGCAGATGGTGGAAACCAGAGTCTAGATTAGAGTGGTGCTGGAAAAGCACAGCAGTTCAGGCAGCATCCGAGGAGTAGCAAAATCGACGTTTCGGGCAAAAGTCCTTCATCAGAAATACAGGTTTTACTGCTCCTCGGATGCTGCCTGAACTGCTGTGCTTTTCCAGCACCGCTCTAATCTTAGCCAAGGAAAACTGTATTCCTGATGAAGGGCTTTTGCCTGAAACGTCGATTTTACTGCTCCTCGGATGCTGCCTGAACTGATGTGCTTTTCCAGCACCACTCTAATCTTAGCCAAGGAAAACTACCCCAGGTCATTGGCACTCGGAGGACCGCTGAAGACCATGCACCTGCTCAGCCACAGGCAGAGACTTGATCCACATGGGCAGGGAGGAACAGGAACCCCAGATGGGTGTGTGGGAAGTAATTGTCCTTATTTTCCCAGAGGCTGAAGGTGTGCAACAACTCATGCGACTGTGTGTCTGCCTCGATGGACAGTTTGGTGTTAGCCATGGAGACCATGTCCAGAACCTCAGTGGGCCTTCATCTCCCCAGCCATTGGTCCTCAAGACCGAAGCATGGTGACAGGAGGACGGTGAATCTGGTATGCACTGCAGGTACACCTACCTCACGTGAAGACAGAGTGGTGCCAGGAGGCACCCAGTTCCAAGAGAAACCACACCATCCGGCCCCTCAGAATTCTCCCCTCAGGACACTGTCCAGAGATGGTTGGGCCCTCCACCTTCACCCTGCCTGACCCTCTCCTGGGATGTTAAAGCTGAGGATGATCCACTTGCTTCTGGCCAGAAGACCCTCAACACGTCAGGGCCCTCCAGATATGAATGCTACAGGGCTCACTGGACAACATCTCCAGGAACAATGAGCTCCACTGCTGATCAGACTCCTTTCATTCCAGCTGCAGAACCAGGGCTACACTGAGACATCAAGTGTGTGTGTGTAAGAGAGAGAGAGAGAGAGAAAGAGGAAGAAGAAACCCTACTGAGGTCACTTTGGTGGCACAGGTGACAGTGAATTGAATAAGAACTCTCCTTTGTATAAATTTCATTGCTTTGGCCACACGTCTGTTTGTTTGACTGTCCACATTGGACCTAAATGTGACTGTGCCAGCATAATGCCCATCTAGGCTGTCCTATGGATGGATGTCTGCCTTGCGACCCTGCTGTTGCTGCATTTGGAAGCAAGGTGGACTAGGTCATGGGAGCCCTCATCAAACATCATTCTGATTCTCCCTCCTGAACCTTTGTGTCGAAAAATGTTGGGGTGAATGAAGTATTCAGGATTGTCTGGGACAGGCAGGTGTACAGCAAATAGGAACCATTGCTTTAGGATCGCCAAAGATTAGGGACTCTTCGGGTTTAGATTAGATTAGATTAGATTAGATTACTTACAGTGTGGAAACAGGCCCTTCGGCCCAACAAGTCCACACCGCCCCGCCGAAGCGCAACCCACCCATACCCCTCCATTTACCCCTTACCTAACACTACGGGCAATTTAGCGTGGCCAACTCACCTGACCTGCACATCTTTGGACTGTGGGAGGAAACCGGAGCACCCGGTTTGACTGTGTGGAGTTTGCACGTTCTCCACGCAGACACGGGGAGAACGTGCAAACTCCACACAGTCAATCGCCTGAGGGGGGAATTGAACCCGGGTCTCTGGCGCTGTGAGGCAGCAGTGCTAACCACTGTGCCACCGTGCCGCCACCTCCTTAGGGTTTGTGTCCTGTCTGAGTCTGATGTTGTCAAGCTTGAAAGGGCTTCACATCAGTGGGTCCTGTAGCCCCTTCCCTCACCCTTTCAGATTCTTAGCCCCCACCCACACTGGGTGACCTCCTCACAATTATCATCTCCCTACCCTCCCCAGTCCTGCAACACAAAATTCCAAAGCCTGCAGCAGCAGTCTCTCTCATGTCCCCAAGTACCTTTCTCCTTAGGGTCTGTGGCCAGACACAGCAGACTGACCATGTCCCACTTCCTTGAGCAACTAATCAGAGAGCATTGGATGAGAAATGCCCTTACCCTTGACTGCTGCCTGCCCTAAAGGCTGAAGTCACCAGGTACACACTCTGACTGCGATGTTAAGAATTGTCAGTATCTAGTTTGATCAGAGCAATTGGTAAAACAAAAAGGAGCTGAATGGTGCTGAGGTAAGATACTCCATTAATAAAGCATTTAATAAGATAAAGCCCCCCTTAATTGACAACTCACTGGTGGCGAGAGAGAAACTAGCTTCCCATTTGGCAAAAACTTAAAAGATGGAACATCTCAAATCTCACCATAGCTCATACCACCCAGATCCCTTAGTGTTTATTTTGACTTTCATGTTTGGTAATAATGATTAACACAAGAAGCTATTGAAGACTAAGGAACTTCCAGTATTCGAATTAACAAAATCAAAGTTAGGATTGATGAAGGCAGAGCAGTAGATGTAATCTATATGGACTTCAGTAAAGCCTTCGACAAGGTTCTACATGGGAGACTGGTTAGCAAGGATAGATCTCACGGAATACCCAGAGATAACTAGCCATTTGGATACACAACTGGCTCAAAGGTAGAAGACAGAGGGTGATGGTGGAGGGTTGTTTTTCAGACTGGAGATCTGTGACCAGTGGAGTGCCACAAGGATCGGTGCTAGGTCCACTACTTTTTGTCATTTACATAAATGATTTGGATGTGAGCATAAGAGGTACAGTTAGTAAGTTTGCAGATGACACCAAAATTGGAGGTGCTGTGGACAACAAAGAGGGTTACTTCAGATTACAACAGGACCTTGATCAGATGGGCCAATGGGCTGAGAAGTGGCAGATGGAGTTTAATTCAGATAAATGCGAGGTGCTGCATTTTGGGAAAGCAAATCTTAACAGGACTTATACGCTTAATAGTAAGGTCCTAGTGAGTGTTGCTGAACAAAGAGACATTGGAGTGCAGGTTTATAGCTCCTTGAAAGTGGAGTCGCAGGTAGATAGGATAGTGAAGAAGGCATTTGGTACCATTTCCTTTATCAGTCAGAGTATTGTGTACAGGAGTTGGGACATCATGTTGTGGCTGTACAGGACATTGGTTAGGCCACTGTTGGAATATTGCATGCAATTCTGGTATCCTTGCTATTGGAAAGATGTTGTGAAACTTGAAAAGGTTTGGAAAAAATTTACAAGGATGTTGCCAGGGTTGGAGGGTTTGAGCTATAGGGAGAGGCTGAACAGGCCGGGGCTGTTTTCCCTGGAGTGTCGGAGGCTGAGGGGTGACCTTATAGAGGTTTGTAAAATCATGACGGGCATGGATAGGGTAAATAGACAAGATGTTTTCCCTGGGGTGGGGGAGTCCAAAACTAGAGGACATTGGTTTAAGATGAGGGGGGAAAGATATAAGAGAGCCCTAAGGGACAGCTTTTTCACGCAGAGAGTGGTATGTGTATGGGATGAACTGCTAAGAGGAAGTGGTGGAGGCTGATACAATTGCAACATTTAAAAGGCATTTCGATGGATATATGAATAGGAAGGGTTTAGAGGGATATGGGCCAGGTGCTAGCAGGTGGGACTGGATTGGGTTAGGATATCTGGTCAGTATGGACAGGTTGGACTTTAGGGTCTGTTTCCGTGCTGTACATCTCTATGACTCTATTACTCTATACTTGAGGATTTTTGAAAATGTGGGTAATAGGTATGTTGTGACATTAATAGAATGACTAATTTAAATACAGAATTCTCTTTTACATAGTTCAGCAAGAAAATCTTCTGCTATCTTAGCCACAATCCCTTTGGACCATCTGTTCAAAACCACACTATCCCAATTCAATTTTGTTAAACTTTAACCACTTTGATTCTGCATTGTACTTCATTGGTTTTCAAAAGTTGACTTGTAGTTTCAAAGAACCTAGACATTTCGCAATTATCTTCATTATCATCACAGAGCCAGTTGTGTAGTTCTAGCCAGGAACAAAGGATTCAGACAAAGGACCAGATTCTGACTTTTCATCTTATAATTAAAGATCATCTCTTTACTGTAATTTATGTGTCCTTCTAGCTAGCTCAACTGGGAGCTTATGAAAGGAGTGAAGGAGTGACGTAGTACAGAATTGTAACCCTTTAAATAATGCCAGTAAAAATGAAAGGAAGGTGGTTGCTTGAAGGGTGAAGATCATTTTCAACTACTTGTCAGTATTTGCAAAGTTTGCTTGGAAGGAATCAGTTACAGGGAAAAATATGACAAAGCAAACCAACCTAAATATAAGCAGCCCGGTCAAGTGACAAAGTGGGACAGCACTCCTCTATTCGTTTTCTGGTGTAATGAACAGACTGCTGCATCAGTTGAATACAAGGAGGGTAACCCTGCTTGGAGCTCGAGGGCATTGTCCCACACTATTGAAATGCACAATATTAAGCAAAGTATGGTCAACACATTTAGTGCCATGTAGTATATCTATAGGGTCTGAAAACAGTTACATAAGGCAGTACAATTTGTCAAGTTCAGAATAGCCAGATTACTAAAGGGTACCCTGTCTCAAGTAGACAGCCTAAGAACACCATTATCTTACATTTCAAGAATGGTTCTCAGAGCAGACCTAATAAACCACTATCTTTGAGTCCTTTAAAGCATATGTTTGCATATAACACCTCGAGGTTGAACAGTGCACTTTTTCCCATACATACCAGGATAATCAAAAATGTATATACTATTATGAAAAAATCATAAATATTAATGAGATTAATGGAATGAACAGATTAAAAGTTGAAACAGAAATCTTCAAGAATTTCCTTTTTGCCCCAACTTGAGGGAATAAAACTAAAAACAGAGAAAAAGCTGTGATGCATTCTTGTGTCAATATTCATTGCATTTTCATACACCTTCATCCTCAATAAAGACATGGCAAAAAAAAAAGGATAAATATTCCTCCTTAGTGTGGCTGATGTGAATTGAGACAAAGCCAGTTTCGGGCCTGCTCAACTAATTTTCTAGATGCTGATGCCCATAAGGCATTTGAACATCAAGCCCTGCTGATCAAAACATCTACTCTTCTAAACAAACCCATCCTGACACAATCAACAGAACGTGACGTCTAATATCTTATGGAAGCTTTTATTTTTATGAAGAAAAATAAAGTAAACTAACTGATTGAAAACAGACAGTCTACTGTTTGTTCACTGTCCAAGCTTTGTTCTCACAATCTTTTAAATGTATTCGACCTGTGTTAAGGCTGAGAGAAAGTAATTCAGTTGAGACAAAAAGTAGTTGAAAGCTTTCATAAAAATACATGTACAATAGTATATATCTAACTTAAATCAGAAGTGTCCTGCATTCCAAGGAAATTCTGTGTAAAGTGAATGCATGAGCATAGAGTTTCTGTTTATAACAGAAACTGTCCACATATTTCAGCAGACGCTTACTGTAATGAGGAGTTTTTACACTTGCTTAGCTGAATTTTTTTTTTTGGAATTGGGCATTTAACTGGAAAGTAGAAAAATATTGCAGGTTCTGTGATGTCATGTATTAATGATAAGTGGTAAAACAAATGACATGAACTTCAAAAATATGAATAAAGCTCAAATGGAATGAGACCATAGGTAAAACCTAACCTTTAAATTCTAGGGAAAGGAGGCAGCAATCATCTATTTTTTCAGTAACAACTGCACTATTAAGTATTTCTTTATTATTTCAAGCCACTTTTACGCATACGCATACAATGCCAAAAATCTGGAATATGCAATTTGATATATATTCTGGCTGCATAAAAGCAGACAAAAAAAATTAAATTGCATTTTTTTTTGGTTTTCAAGTGCTGCACATTATATAGGATTCCGAATCCATTAATTTTAAGTCAAATATAAAGAAGCAATCTATGATATCACTCGTGATGATTAAGTAAATGACTGATCCACATAAATCTTGAACACAGAGTTGATCACAGATTACTAAACAATTAAATCAATTTGGAGCCAATCAAAATGATATAATCCAAGTCCTCGTTCTTCTGCTACTTATATGGAACTGAAGATTTTATCAATGATTTTTCATAAAGTTGTAACTTTAGATTGGATTTTCAGATTCACTCAGAACAGTTGACTCATCTGCAAATCACATCAAATAATTTTAAAGTGGCAAACATCCTTGGTGGGAAGAATTGCACAGATATTCCTTTAATTACAAGATAGCATGCAAGATCCAATAAAGCTGTTTTTATATTAACACAATTTTTCCTCAGTAGAGTCAAGCTGTTCTATATTTACTTGCAAAGAAACCTCAGTAAAGACATCAAATACTTTCATCTCTATTCAAACCATCTTTTTTACTTATTCATCAAATGGTTGTTTCTCAAAGCACCAACAATGTGGTTATGCGCCGCCCTTGGCTGTCCAAAGAGTTCCACGTAGCAGCAAAGCAAGTGGAGTTTTGAAGATAGCAAAATCCTTTTGGTCTCAGTCAATCATCGTCCATCATTGGACAGCACAAGGCACTCAGAATAGAGTAAACCTGGCAGAAAATTCAGTAATACTGGTTGGCAAACAACATTGACTGGACCGTGAATATTAAAGTAGTAACAGTTTTTAACCAAACATTTGAGCATAAGCATGAGAATTAGAAAGGGTAATTTATTTTAACAAGAGGTTCTTGGCTTGTGAATCATTCTGTCCTTCACAGGAATTAATACTTTGCTAGACTGTCAATTATCACAAGATTTTGGCTCCAATATATGAGACAGATCCATGGTTTTTATGCCAACCCACATATGTTGCTTTAAATACTGTATATCATAGTTTGAAAACCGCAGCTATTCTGATATAAAATAACAATGAATGAACTGAAATACACTCTTAATGTTCTAATTATGTCACCATGGATCCAGTCCTGCGACCATCCAATCTTCAAAAACCTTGGCAGCGCCCTTTTGTGTCATTCCTTACCAATGTTTTCCTCTCATTCTCTCTCCCTCTGCACAAATCCTGATGTTTATACTGACAGTTTTCCACTCACAAGTTACATTTCAAAGAAAGATTGTTTTAACAATTTATTTTCCAATGTTATTCCTTTTTTATGATAACTCAATAATTTGCAGTTTGGACATTCCTTTTAATGTATAGTAATAGAACCCAATGACAAGTTAGTAGAGAACATAGCCCCATACTGTAAAGAATAGCATAAGTCAATACAGGTAATATTGAATGAATATTAGGATGCATACAGGTTTTAAAATATTTAGTTCTGCTAAATATTTAGTAAAACTGTATATATCTACCAGGACATTACAAAAATCCTTCAAAGAGCAAACTGCTCTTCATGCAGTCTTACAACAGAAAAAAAATGATAGATTGGATTTCATAATCACAATAAAACAAAGAATTGCAGATGCTGGAGTTAAAGTTTTGAGTCTGGTAACTTCATAAGAACTGTTAGAAGCTAGGAAAACTGCTATTTATGCAAAAGGCAAAATGGTGGGGTGTATGGACATGTGTCTGTGTGTGTGAGACTGGGACTGCCATAGTGCTAAAGGTTTAGATGGAGAGGAATTTTGTAAGAGTGTACAAGGAAATTTCTGATTCAGTATGTGGATGTACCTACTAGAGAAGGTGCAAACCTTGACCTACTCTTGGGAAATAAGATAGAGCAGGTGACTGAGGTGTCAGCGGAGGAGCACTTTGGGGCCAGCAACCATAATTTTATTAGATTTAAAATAGTGATGGAAAAGGATAGACCAGATCTATTAGGTCAAGTTCTAAATTGGAGTAAGCCTAATTTTGACGATATTAGGCAAGAACTTTCAAAAGTTTATTGAGGGCAGATGTTCGCAGATAAAGGGACAGCTGGAAAATGTAAAGCCCTCAGAAATGAGATTACGAGAATCCAGAGACAGTACATTGCTATTTGGGTGAAAGGAAAGGCTGGTAAGTGTAGGGAATGCTGCATGACAAGAGAAATTGAGGGTCTGTTTAAGAAAAAGAAGGAAGCATATGTCAGGCATAGACAGGAGAAATTAAGTGAATCCTTAGAAGAATATAAAGGCAGGAGGAGTATACTTAAGAGGGAAATCCGGAAGGCAAAAAGGGGACTGAGATAGCTTTGACAATTAGAGTTAAGGAGAATCCAAAAAGTTTTTACAAATACGTAAGGACAGCAAGGTGGCCTTTGTGTGGAGCTGCAGGGGATGGGGGAGATACTAAACAAGTATTTTGCATCATGTTTATTGTGGAGAAGGACATGGAAGATATAAAATGTGGGGAAATAAATGGTGACACCTTGAAAAATGTCCACATTACAGAGGAGGAAGTGCTGGATGTCTTGAAACGCATAAAGGTGGATACATTCCATGGACCTGATCAGGTGTGCCCTAGACCTCTGTGGGAAGCTAGGGAAGTGATTGCTGGGCCCTTACTGAGATATTTGTATCATCGATACTCACAGGTGAAGTGTCAGAAGACTGGAGGTTAGCTAACATGGTACTGTTGTTTAAGAAAGGTGGTAAGGACAAGCCAAAAAACTATAGACCAGTGAGCCTGATGTTGGTGGTGGGCAAGTTGTTGGACAGAATCCTGAGGGACAGGATGTACATGTATTTGGGAAGCCAAGGACTGATTAGGGATAGTCAACATGGCTTTGCGAGTAGGAAATCATGTCTCACCAACTTGATTGAGTTTTTTGAAGAAGTAACAAAGAGAATTGATGAGGGCAGAGCAGTGGCCGTGATCTATATGGACATCAGCAAGGTTTGGGTTGGGATATCTAGTCAGCATAGTCAGGTTGGACCCAAGGTTTTGTTTCCATGCTGTACATCTTTATGACTATGACTATGACCATGATATTTACACTTAATGGTGAGATCCTAGGGAGTGTTGCTGAACAAAGAGACATTGGAGTGCAGGTTCATAGCTCCTTGAAAGTGTAGTCGCAGGTAGATAGGATTGTGAAGAAGGCTTTGGTATGCTTTCCTTTATTGGTCAGAGTACTGAGTACAGGAGTTGGGAGGTCATGTTGCGGCTGTACAGGACATTGGTTAGGCCACTGTTGGAATATTGCATGCAAATCTGGTCTCCTTCCTACCAGAAGTATGTTGTGAAACTTGAAAGGGTTCAGTAAAGATTTACAAGGGTGTTTCCAGGGTTGGAGGATTTGAGCTATAAAGAATGGTTGAATAGGTTGGGGCTGTTTTCTCTGGAGTGTTGGAGGCTGAGGGGTTATAGAGGTTTACAAAATTATGAGGGGCATGGATAGAGTAAATAGGCAAAGTCTTTTCCCTGGGGTCGGGGAGTCCAGAACTAGAGGGCATAGGTTTAGGATGAGAGGGAAAAGATATAAAAGAGACCTAAGGGCAACTTTTTCATGCAGAAGGTAGTGCGTGTATGGAGTGAGCTGCCAAAGGAAGTGGTGGAGGCTGGTATAATTGCAACATTTAAAAAGTATTTGGATGGGTATATATGAATAGGAGGGGTTTAGAGGGATATGGGCCGGGTGCTGACAAATGGGACTAGATTGGGTAGGGATATCTGGTTGGCATGGACTAGTTGGTCCGAAGGGTCTGTTTCCATGCTGTACATCTCTATGACTCTATGAGTCTATGGTTTGTCTGTGTGCATGCATGCACATGTATATGTGCATGTGTGTGTGAGTATATATATATGTGAAAGGGAGAGGTGACTGGATAGGTGGAGATGGACCCAAAGAGAGAGAGAGAGAGAGAGAGAGAGAGAGAGAGAGAGAGCCTATGAAAGTTCTTGGTAAACAAGAAGATTGTGGATACCAGGCCAAGGCAGAAGAAAAGCTGAATAAGGAGAAAATGGGTGAGTTGTACTAAATGCAACGGATGTAATGTGATAATGGGCCTCAGAGCAGATAACGGGTGACGATGCTAAAAGCAACCCATGTCACAACAGGGTAAGAGGTAGGGGTGGGGAGTGTAAAAAACATGGAAGGATGAAATCAGGCTCGAAAGTAATTGAAATCGATGTTGAGTGTTGGAGGCTACAGGGTTGCCAAGTGGAAAAGTGGATGTTGTTCTTCGAGCCTGCTCTGAGCCTCACTAGAACACTGCAGCGGGTCTATGACAGAACTGTTGGCCAGGGAACACGCTGTTGGGTTAAAGTGGCAGGCAACTGGAAGTTCAGGGTGATGTTTGCAGACAGAACATAAGTGTCCTGCAAAGCGGTCACCTCGTCTGCTTCATCTCCTTAATGTAAACTGGCCATGTTGTGAATAGTGAATACAGTAGATTAAATTGAGGGAAGTCCAAGTAAATTACCGCTTCACTTGGAAGGCATGTCTGGGGTCTTGGATAGTGAGGAGGGAAGAGGTAAATGGGCAAGTGTTACACATTCTGCAATTGCATTGGAACGTGCAATGAAGATCTGAAGAGATGTTGGGAATAGAGGAGAAGTGCACTGGAATGCCCCAGAGGAACGGCCCCTGCAGAAATTTGACAAGGGAGGGAGGGGGATTACATGTCTTGTCGTGACATCCCGTTAGACATGATAGAAATGGTGGCTTACAACCCTTTGGAGGCAGAGACTGGTGGGTTGGAAAGTGAGGACCAAGAGGACCCTGTCATTGTTGTGGGTGGGAGAAAAGGGTTGAGGGCATAAGTGTGGGAGATGGGTCGAACATGGCTAAAGGGCCTATCAACCACAGTAGCAGGAAGTCCATGTGACCAAGACAGCATTGATAAATTTATTTTATGTAATAAATCAAAAATTCAAATGGTGCTGTCAATGGTAACTAGAATAACTACAGTCAGGGACATGACTGGAGTGGAGCATTATTTAGTGCATGTTCCATCTAAGAAGTTTTGATGAACAAACTTCTAATGACAAGCATGAGCCTCAGTTATCTAATTAACCTTAATTTCCCCTATAATGCAAGGGAGATGGTAGCAGAGTAGTAATAGCATTAGACTGGTAATTCAGCAGTCTATGCTAGTGCTCTAGGGATATGAGTACAACTTTCACCACCATAACTGATGAAATTTAAATTTAATTAGTAAACCTGCAAGATGAAGCCAGTCTTAGTGATAGTGGCCATGACAGCTAACATGGATTTTTGTACAAGCCAACCTAGCCTTTAGGAAAGGAAATCACTGACCTGTGAATTCAATCTGACAACAATGTGCTTGACTCAACTGCTCTCATGAGCGATTACGATGAGCAAATACTGATGGCCTGACCATGAGAGAATGAATAATTCAGTTCTTCATTTGTGTCAGCATTAATTAACTTGCCGTTCCAACCAATGTACAAGAATTTCCTGGAGAAATTCTTGATGTTTAACTGAGTCTGGATGTAATGTCTGCCCTGTAAGAATTAATTCAATGTTTAACGTTTCACTTGACTGGCTTAATCGAGCTTTTTATAAGTAACAAAAAAGTTCAATTAGAAGACAGTTTGCATATTATTTTCTAGATTAGGCCAAAGATATCTATAACACTTATGGCTAAAGATTATGTTAATTATGAATCAAACAGTTCACTGGAGAATTTAGTTGTGGCCCCAAACCTCATCATCTGAAGCACAATCATCTGATAAAAGACGACTACACTGAAATGTCAGCCACAATATTTGTGACTGAGTTCACAATGGGAATTCAATCCTCACCTTTCTAACTTAGAGGTGAGAATTCTGCTGATAGAGTAAAGCTGACATCCCAAGCTAAGTTTTAAAAGTCTGAGAATTCTATACATGGTTGAACTACTGGCCATTGGTCTGTGGAATTTCGAAGTACACTTACATGAAGATCAATATTCTTGTTTTTAAAAGGAGAACAATAATGCCAATGGTGACTGTTGTTAAAATGAAGTTGGCTATAACTTCATAGAGTTAAACAAACTTTGTGGAAGGGTAAAGGAAGTGACTGAGCCCTTTACCAGGATGCTTGCCCTATTTTCTGGAGGTTCCAACTTCCACGTAGAGTCTACTACTGTTGCAGGCAGGGCATTCCACGCCCTTACTACTCTGAGTAAAGAACCTAGCTCTGACATCTGTCCTATATATATCACCCCTCAATTTAAAGCTATATCCCCTCATGTTAGCCTTCACCGTCTGAGGAAAAAGGCTCTTTCACTGTCCATCCTACCTAATCCTCTGATCATCTTGTATGCCTCTATTAAATCACCTCTTAACCTTCTTCTCTCTAACAAATCAGCCTCAAGTCCCTCAACCTTTCCTCACAAGACCTTCCCTCCATACCAGAGCTGAAAATGTGTTGCTGGAGAAGCGCAGCAGGTCAGGCAGCATCCAAGGAACAGGAGAATCGACGTTTCGGGCATAAGCCCTTATTCAGCTTATGCCCAAAACGTTGATTCTCCTGTTCCTTGGATGCTGCCTGACCTGCTGCGCTTTTCCAGCAACACATTTTCAGCTCTGATCTCCAGCATCTGCAGCCCTCACTTTCTCTTCCCTCCATACCAGGCAACATTTCCTCTGCATGCTTTCCAATGCCTCCACATCCTTCCTAAATGCAGCAACCAGAACTGTATGCAATACTCCATGTGCGGCCGCACAAGAGTTTGGTACAGCTGCAACATGACCTCATTTCTCTGAAACTCAATCACTCTACCATTAAAAGATAACACACCATATGCCCTCTTAACAACCCTATCAATCTGAGTGGCAACTTCCAGGGATCTCATACATGGACACTGCGATCTCTCTGCTCATCTGCACTACTAAGAATCTTACCATACGCCCAGTACTCTGGCAAATAGAATTAAGGTGAATCCAAAGAGTTTTTACAAATACAATAAGGATAAAAAGGGTAATTAGGGAGAGAATAGGGCCCCTCAAAGATCAGCAAGGTGGCCTTTGTGTGGTGCTACAGAAAATGGGGGAGATACTAAATGAATATTTTGCATCAGTATTTACTGTGGAAAAGGATATGGAAGTTATAGACTGTAGGGAAATAGATGGTGACATCTTGCAAAATGTCCTGATTACAGAGGAAGAAGTGCTGGATGTCTTGAAATGGGTAAAGTGAATCACCTCATACCTTTCCACATTAAACTCCATTTGCCATCTCTCAGCCCAGCTCTACAGCTTATCTATGTCCTTTTGTAATCTGCAACATCCCTCCACACTGTCCACAACTCTAACGACTTTAGTGCCATCTGCAAATTTAATGCCCATCTTCTACACCCTATTAACAGCAGAAATTGCAAGCACTTGAAATCTATTTGTCTTGTTTAAAGAAAAACCATTGTGAAACTGAACACATAGTCTGAAATGTCAATTAAACACTGTTTTCCCTGTGACATTAGTGCTTCAACAGCTTTGTATTTATTATACCTTACAGTCAGAGAGATGTACAGCATGGAAACAAACCCTTCAGTCCAACCAGTCCATGCTGACCAGATATCCCAACCCAATCTAGTTCCACCTGCCAGCACCCAGCCCATATCCCTCCAAACCCTTCCTATTCATATACCCATCCAAATGCCTCTTAAATGTTGCATTTGTACCAGACTCCACCACTTCCTCTGGCAACTCATTCCATTCATGTACCACTCTCTGTGTGAAAAAGATCTTTCCCCTCTCACCCTAAACCTATGCCCTCTTGTTCTGGACTCCCCGACCCCAGGGAAAAGACTTTGCCTATTTATCCTATACATGCCCCTCATAATTTTGTAAACCTCTATAAGGTCACCCCTCAGCCTCCGACGCTCCAGGGAAAAGAGCCCAAGCCTGTTCAGCCTTTCCCTATAGCTCAAATCCTCCAACCCTGGCAACATCCTTGTAAATCTTTTCTGAACCATTTCAAGTTTCACAACATCTTTCCGATAGGAAGGAGACCAGAATTGCATGCAATATTCCAACAGTGGCCTAACCAATGTCCTGTACAGCCACAACATGA
>NC_057713.1:114320063-114348569 GCF_004010195.1 Chiloscyllium plagiosum | reverse complement strand
GATGCAAAATACTCACTTAGTATCTCCCCCATTTTCTGCGGCTCCAGACAAAGGCTGCCTTGCTAATCTTTGAGGGGCCCTATTCTCTCCCTAATTACCCTTTTGTCCTTAATGTATTTGTAAAAACTCTTTGGATTGTCCTTAATTCTATTTGGCAATGCTATCTCATGTCCCCTTTTTGCCCTCTTGTTTTCTCTCTTATGTATACTCCTACTTCCTTTATATTCTTCTAAGGATTCACTCGATCTATCCTGTCTATACCTTACATATGCTTCCTTCTTTTTCTGAACCAAATCCTAAATTTCTTTAGTCATCCAGCATTCCCTATACCTACCAGTCTTTCCTTTCACCCGAACAGGAATATACTTTCTCTGGATTCTCGTTATCTCATTTCTGAAAGCTTCCCATTTTCCAGCCATCCCTTTACCTGCGAACATCTGCCCCCAATCAGCTTTCGAAAGTTCTTGCCTAATACTGTCAAAATCGGCCTTTCTCCAATTTAAAACTGTACCAGTCTCAGATTGACCTCTTTCCCCACTTTCTCCCTGAGTCTCACCCCCCACCTTACTAGTTTAAATCTTCCCGAGCAGCTCTAGCAAATTTCCCTGCCAGTATATTAGTCCTCTTCCAATTTAGGTGCAATCTGTCCTTCTTGTACAGTCTATCCCAAAAGAGATTCCAATGATCCAAAAATGTGAATCCTTTTCCCATACACCAGCTCCTCAGCCATGCATTCATCTGCTCTATCCTCCTATTCCTGCCCTCACTAACTCGTAGCACCGGGAGTAATCCAGATATTACTACTCTCGAGGCCCTCCTTTTTAAATTTCTGCCTAACTCTCTGTAATCTCCCTTCAGAATCTCATTATGTACTTTTGGCTGAATGCTCAGGTAAAGAGAAGGGGGGACTTTTTGCTCAGTACATTGATTCTGATTGCCAAAGTATTGCTATAGAGATAGCAATGGAGAACTAAAAATTCTCTTCTGGCTAATTCAAAAACAAATGCAAGATGGGAGCATACTTCCTTAATTTGCAGTGAACAGTTTGTTGCATTTCAATGTGTATCACTAAGCAACATCTTTTTCTCTTGAAATATAACATACTATGATTGTTTGAATTTTTTTGTTCTTGTGTTTGTCATGATGAGCATAAGACAAAAAGCTTTAATAACATGTGTCTTTTCCATTCCTGATGAAGGACTCTTGCCTGAAATTTCAATTCTCCTGCTCCTCGGATGATGCCTGACCTGCTGTGTTTTTCCCACACCACCCTCTCAATGGTGTCTTTTTCCATCAAGCTCTGTGCTACTATTTGACAATGTGACTATAGAATTATATATAGATAGGTGATGGGAGGAAAGTGGAGGGATGGACTAACTGTGAACAAAACAAAAAAGTCTACATTTCAGCAAATGCCATGGCAGAGGTAGTAAATGAGTGTTTTGTATCTGACTTCACTATGGAAGAAAATGTTGTCAAAATTATTTTGAAAGAAGCTATAACTGAGATATGGAATGGGCTCAAAATTGATGAAGAGGAGGGTTTAGAAAGATTGATTTTAAGTAAAGGTGACAGCTAACTGAAGCCACATGGAATGCATCAGAGGATGGTGAAGATGGTAGAGGTGTAAATTTTGGGACTTAATGGCCAAACGCTTCCAATCTCTCTTAGATATAGGCGTAATGCCACAAGTCAGTTCAGACTTGATGGGCCAAAGGACCTTTTCTGCACTGTACAACTCTATGACTCAATGACCACTTGGACAATAGCAATATTTTAAACATTTATTATAAACAAACCATGTAAGGACAAATCCAACAATTTCACTCCAGTCAGTTTAACTTTGGTGGTGAGAAAATGTTTAAAACTATAACTCTAACTCATCATTAACAGTGATTTGAGGAAGCATAGATTAATTAAGAAAGGTGAGCACAAAAAACGCAAATTCAGTTTAACTAGTTTGATAGAGATTTTTGATGAAGTAATCAAGGCAGTTTATGTGGTTAATGCAGATGATGTCAATATGGATTTCCAAAAGATGCTTGATTAAGTGCCACATAATTTTTTCCCAGCAAAGTTAAGGCACATGGAATTAAAACAAAAATAGCAGCGTGGATACTAAGTTGGCCAATCGTAAATGTTATAGCTAACCTAAATTACCCAATAAAAATTGGAATTGCAGCAGTAAGGGAAGCTAATGAGGCCGGTTAATAAACAGTATTGTAGCCAAGAACTAAACCATGTGTGATAAGGATTGCTGGGCCATAGCAATTTGATCAATAAACTGTTAGTTTAGCTTTTTAAGTGCTTTGAAGGCAGTAAACTTAACAGAGGACCATCTAAACTGTATTTCAATCTTGATTACTTATTACATAATATACACTTACATTGTTCGCTGTAGAGAAATACTGGGTTCAGTTGCAAGCAACACCTCAGAATCATGGTGGCACATATACCACACATTCTTATAAACATCAGGAGTAAACATCTAAAGTCAGAGGTTGTGGTTGTAGATGACCTACTTAAGATCTAAACTAGAAGACATAAGTATGACTACCACACTTCTTTTCCCAATAATTTTATCATACGTTCACAGTTTAATGGCAGTTTCTAGGGACAAATTCAATTACGATGAATTCTATGACATGTGTCTCTCGATACACGGGGCTGGATTATATCTGTTCGCTGGGGAAGGGCTAAGAAATGTAAAGTAATGTGGGACCATAAAATGGCAAGCGCATCCAAAGTTACAATTCAGGGTTCATAGGATTGCTGCATTTTGGGACTGTCTTTAATTAAAAGTAAAATGAAAGTGTTCATTGCTGTCTTATTTCATAGATCTAAAAAAAGCACAACACTTTTAAAACAGCCAGATGAAATCACAACACGCAACCTTCTGGCATAATAGATCTTCATCTTTCTCTTTGTTCAGTCAGTAATAAGTCAGCAGAGATTCGACGAGCTAATCAGTCAGTTTAATCAGTTAGCCAGTCAGTCAGTTAGCTAGGTATGCAATATGATAGTAATCTAACAAAGTATATAATCCAGATTGTATTGATGAAGGTAATGGGTCAATATTTCAGAGACCCAGGTAATTCTCTGGTTAGAATTTGACCACATAAAATCCTCTCACTCTTCCTTTGAAGTAGATGACTCGGGTTCAAGTCTCACTTGTGTCACAAATTGATTCAAAGAACCCAAGCTGTGTATGTAAGACTGAGAAGAAATACTGGTATATGCAGTTTGTTGTTAATAAGGTTCCAGATATCTGTCTCAATAACAACACAACTGTCTGTGGTATATTTTACATGGGTTAACATATGGAAAACCACAAGTGCATAATTGTGGCAGAAATAGCAGCAGGTAAGTACCAGAAGATGGTGACAAGTGGGCACTAGGAGCTGGTGAAAGCAAGTTGGTACCAAAGGTTGAAAACATTTTAGGAATTGTGAAACATTATTTTTCCCATGGTCACTTATTAATTATCCAAATATAGAGTGAAGTTCATATTTAACAACCAAGACCACAACTGTCCTGAAGCAAAAATCATTTGTAGCTACTCCCCATCTCTTGAAAATATATGGGAGGCCAGGTCTAACCGAATCTTAAAAATGGCAATCCAAACTTTCTGCAGAACAGCTCCAACTATTAAAGCAATCATGGACAAAATAGAGGAAAGCACATGAGAAATATATATTTTCTAAATTCAAAAAAGCCTTACCTGCACCCAGAGATTAGTTGATTCCACATTCATGCTTCTCAGATAAAATACAACAACAAAGAAGAGTCATGCATTTTGCCATAACTCTCTCTTTGGTACAAATACCACCTGCAGGCACAGACCTACTACTCTTAAAGTAGCTACTTCTTAAGCTACAGCAGGAAAAAGAAAAGAGAAAATTCCAATGCAAAAATAAAATAAGCATTATACTTCAGCATAGACCCTCTGAATATCCTTTATGATTTTTAAAGAGTACAAACCAAAACAGTAAGAATGGAAAGCAAAAATCTGAACATGGATTGACATTCTAATGATATTGTGTCTGAGTTTCAGTTATTCAAAGAGTGAATTAATGTTCTCTTCATGGTTCAACAGATAATTGATGAAGAAAGAAACCAGTGAAATATTTTATCACCTTGGAAAAGAAATGACTGCGAAGAATATAATCTCTGGTGTACCAAATAATGACAGTACAGATCATAGTAAAATATTCTTTTTTTTTGAAAATCAGTTTGAGGCCCAAGTCAATTTCAGAATGAATAAGTTTGAGTTCATATCACCCTGACAACTGACAGGTGAAACAATCAACTAATTGGTAGGCATACATCAATTCAAAAAGTTAATAATCTAATTTCGCTAATGCTAACTTAGCTGAAAGGCTAATAGAACTATCAGCTGGAGGCCTCTACACCTATCAAATCTTTTGAAAAGGCACTTTTGGATAAATCTAAACATTTTAACAATAAGAATGCAGGTAATTGCTACAGGACACCTGCATCAGCTTAACTCTGCAACTCTTGCAGCTGTCAACATGGTCAGTAAAACATCTAAATCTTGTAAGAAATGTGGATTCTCTCATCCACTAAAACATTGTCAACGGTTCATGATACAAGCAAGCTACATTCAACAAGAGGACATTGGGCTAAAATTAGCAAATATAGAGGCAGGAAAAAGTGTCAATGTACTACTTATAAGAATTCTGCATGTAATGAACCCATAGAAAAAACCATGGCGAAACCCACCACCATGAAACTTTTGGCATATAATGCCTCGGTCATTCCATAATAGGATCCTTCATGTTCATGTGCAAGAACAACCATTTATCCTGTGTATCAGTAGAAACTTAGCAGAAACAAACAGCTAAGCAATTACGCGGTCATAATTGTGTAATTATAATATTGTATAATTTATAAAGAAGGCTAAATTTGATTGTCTAAATAAAAGACTCAACAAATAAAAAATGGCTAACAGAGTCAGACAAGTGTCCCCAGTGATTTACTTCTGCCAGACAAAACACATACAGACTGATGTGTTATCTCAAAAGCAGCCACAAAGGAAGTTGAAACTTGATTACCCTTTTGGATGTTATAATGGAATTTTGCATGTATGAAAATTTAAAGCTGAGACAACAGACAAAAAAGGCAGGATACTGTAAGAATCTTCTCCCGTCCAACTCCTGACTACACCACCCCCTGCACCCTCAAACCATCTATGGATTTAAGAAACATTGACTTTGCTTTGTGAGACTACAACCCATCAAATTTCATCATTTTATTTGTACAAACCCGTGAAACTCTATCTTTAATACCAGAACTCCCCAGGAAGGTCTTGACAGGCCATATTTTCAGAGAAGAGAGCTTTCAGTCAGAGAAGGAATAAACTGTAATTTCTCCAGTAAGTCGAAGCAATCTACAAAAGCCATAACCACAGAACTAGTAAGGAAGAAGAAACCTTCAATCTCTCTCAAAGGCTGCTTACTTACTGAACCTAACTCAATAAGCAACCTCCAACTATTTCATTTCAGAAACCGTCACAGCTTTTGAAGTTGAATTCATTCTTTCATTTCAACCAAGGTTGAGTCAATCGTATCAAACCACTAAAAAATCTAAAAAAGGAATGAAATCATATGGACAACCCAAGATCAATGTCGGGACTTCTGATCAAGCAAGTCGGCACCTCAGGGATTTAGCTGTTGGACTGGGTCTGCAGCAGGTGACAAGGGAACAAAGAGGAAGGAAAAGCATCTTTGACCTCATCCTCACCAGCCTATTTGCCTCAGATGTATCAGACAATGACAGCATCAGTAGAAGTAACTGCTACACAGTCTTTGTGGAAATGAAGTCCCATCATTCAGAGTGAGGGTACCCTCCATCATGTGATGTGGTACTATGACTGTGCTAAATGGGATACATTTCAAAGAGATTTAGCAAGTCATGACTGGTTATCCATGCAATGTTATTGTCATCAGTAGCTGCAGAATTGTGCTCAAACATAATCTGCAATCTTCTGGCACTCCATAACCATAAGTACCATCAAGCCAAGGAATCAACCCAGCTTCAATGAAGAGTACATGTTTGGAGTAGCTCTAAGCACACCTAAAAATGGAGGTCCGCGTAAGATTTCCTGCATGGCAAACAGCATGTGCAGCAAATTATAAAGAGGGCTAAGTAATTCTACAACCAACAAATCATATCTAAGCTCTGCATTCCTACAACATCCAATTATGAATGGTAATGGACAATTAAACAACTTACTAAAGGAGCGACACCATAAGTATCCATATCCTCAATGATTGGGAGCTTGGTACATCAGTACAAACATGAAAGCATTTGCAACATTCCTCAGCCAATGTGTCATGTGGATGATTAATTGCAGCCTCCTCTGGATGGTCCCAACATCACAAATGCTTGTTTACCAATTTTCAGCCAATTCAATCCATTTCAGGTGATATCAAGAAACAACTAAAAGAACTAGACACTGGAAAGACTACGGATCTGACAATATTCCAGCAATTGTACTGAAGACACGTGCTCCAGAACTTGCTGTGCTCCTAGCCAAGCTGTTCTAGTACAGCTTAAATTCTGACATCTACTCAATAATGTAAAAAACTGCCCAGGTAAGTCTTTACACAAAAACAAGATAAATCCAACCCAACAAATTACCATCCTGCCAGTCTCCTCTCCATCGTCAGTAAAGTACTGTCATCAACAAGTCCTATTAAGCAGCACTTGCTCAGCAATAACCTGCACAGTGACACCCAGTTTGGCTGTCCAGAGCCACTCAGCTCCTGACCCCATTACAGTCTTGGTGAAAACATGGACAAAACAGCTGAAATGCAGTGGTAAAGGTGATAGCCCTTGACATCAAGGCTCTAAAAAAATTGAATCGATCATGGTTGAGGTCATACCTGGCACAGAGAAAGATGGCTGTAGTTATTGAAGGTCAGTCATTTAAGCTTCACTCAATCTCCACTTCAGCAGCCAGAGAAGAAGTTATGAGAATACAGGGGAGGATGATTAGGTCTATCTCAAAAAGCAGGGAAAGAGTTGTGAGTTTATATATAAATTCAAATTCAAATTCAGCACCTCACAGTTAGTTTGTGGTAACCAATGAAAGTGACAAACATTGGACTGAGGTTATACAGTTATCACAACCTATAGAGCAACTGTGAGATAATCAGACAACAAATCAGGGAAGTACTAAATTCCAAAATATACTCTAGTCCATTACATCCAAGATGAGATCCAAGAACAAAGCTAAAGCAACATTTAAGTGAGATAATCCCAAGGACAACTGAGAATATCCAACAATCTCAAACTCATATTAGTTACCAAGTTAAGAAGTATAAGCAAACCACTACTCTGGTCTGGTGTTTGTAATGAGTTCCTCAGTTAGCAACTCTGCATTGTGTAAATAAATAATTCCATGCATTGTAAATAGTTATGGATATTTATAAGGGTGAGTTATTTACTTGAGGAGAGGAGAATCCTTTGATAGACATTTAAATGCATGAAGTTATATTTTCTCCAGACATCACAAAAGGAGAAATTATGCATTGAATCATGTAATTCAGACTTAGTTTTTGTCCTGAGGAAGCTATTAAATCAAACAACTTCCTAATTGTTGCAAAACAGCTACCAACTTCTCAGATTTTTAAGCTGAAGTATTTTGTGTTAACATTTTTATTATTATCTAATTATTAATACTAACACCAGCCCTTATGCGTGGCTGGTGCCTTGAGGTTTATCGACTAATTAAGCGTAAGGTGAAGAAAAACTGAAATCATCCAATAACTGGAAGTTTGAATTTCTTTTTAAAAGTGATCAGTTTCTATGAAGATCAGAACAGAATAAGGGACCTTGTACGATATTTCAAATCCAGAGACTAGTATACTCAGTTTGGCAAAAGTTTAAACAGACAAAATTTTACCATGGTTTAAATATTGAAACGTTAAAGTAGCTGTCAATTGCTGAAGTAATACTCGAAAGAGAGGACTTGAGTTTGAATGCCTTTTAAAAATTAGCATGTATTATTTTTAAAACGGTGGGGCATAAATTGAAATTAGTAAGTGCTAAGAGGTCAGAAATAATAAAAATGATGGCTTAATGCTTGAACCTGGAGGAAGAAAAACACAAAATTCAGCTATAAATGAAGCAACTTAGAATGAAAAGATAAAATTAAAAACATTGAACTCAGAAAAAAGGATAAAGAGAGAAATAATGTGAAAAACAATGAGACATGTAAAACTTTGAATTCAAAATAGAAAAATTAGAAAGTGAGTAAAGGAATAGGGAATGAGATAGAGAATTGCAAAGAGATAAAGAAGCCAGAGAAAAGTTTTCAATTCTGTGAACAGGGAGTAGCATGCAGGTTTGACAAAGAATCTGATTTAACTTCTGGTTTTGATTTGGTAGCGAATATTTGCCTTGTATCTATATTCACTGAGAAACAAGTAGAAATGTGTTTTGTCTAATTTGAGAAAATTGCAATAAAGTTACAATGGCCAAGAAAAAGTTGGAGAATTTTATTAAGAAATATTTGAGGAGGGAAAGCACTGGGGGTTTATGCAATATTTTTAGATGAACAGTCTGCAGATTATGATATGATTAGGTCTGTGTGCTTAATGCATCTGAGTTAGCTCCAGAAGCCTTAAGGCAAAAGTTTAGAAAATTGAGGAAGAGACAAAATCAGACTTTGTGGAATTTGCTAAAGAAAAATAAATGGTTTCTGATTGATGGAATCAGGTAATGAAGCATGATCAAGATTTTGAAAACCTCGGAGAGAAATTATTAATGGAGAAACCAAACAATTAAGGCCCAGCTGGAGTCATAGAGTTACAGTGTCATACAGCATGGAAATAGACCCTTCAGTCCAACCAGTCCATGCCAAACATAATCCCAAACTAAACTAGTCCCACCTGCTCCTGGCCTATATTCCTCCAAATCTTGCCTATTCATGTAGCATTCCAAATGTCTTTTAAACATTGTTATTGTACCCGCATCCACCACTTCCTCAGAAAGTTCATTCCACACACAAACCACCCTCTGTGTAAAAAAATTACCTTTTATGATCTTTTTAAATCTCTCTCCTCTCACCTTAAACATGTGCCTCCTCATCCTGAAATCCCCATCTTAGGGAAAAGACAATTAGCAATAACCTTATCTATATCCTCATTATTTTATAAACTTCTATCAGGTTGCCTTGCAATCTCCTGCAGCTCAGTGAAAAAAGCCCCAGCCTTTCCAGCCTTTCTTTATAACTTGACATTTCCATTTCCCGCAGCATCCTGGTAAATCTCTTCTGAACCTTCCCCAGCTTAATAAAATCCTTTGTATAACTGATTTAATGAGCCATTCGCAGTTTCACTGTACCGGCCATATGTACTTAGACATGCTTGGCATAATCTTTGAGGCAAGCATATGCTTCTGGCAGGATCAACCAGGTGTTACAAGTTAGCCAGGAAGGACCTAAAGAGACAGCTAAGAAGAGCCAGGAGGGGACATGAGAAGTCATTGACAGGTAGGATCAAGGAAAACCTAAAAGCTTTCAATAGGTATATCATGAATAAAAGAATGACTGGAGAAAGATTAGGGCCTATCAAGGATTGTAGTGGGAAGTTGTGTGTGTAGTCCGAAGAGATAGGAGAAGTGCTAAATGAATATTTTTCGTCAGTATTCACATAGGAAAAAGACAATGTTGTCGGGAAGAATACTGAGATACAGGCTATTAGACTAGACAGGACTGAGGTTCATAAGGAGGAGGTGTTAGCAATTCTGGAAAGTGTGAAAATAGATAAGTATCCTGGGCTGGTTGGAATTTATCCTAGGATTCTCTGGGAAGCCAGGGAGGAGATTGCAGAGCCTTTGGCTTTGATCTTTATGTCATCATTGTCTATAGGAATAGTGCCAGAAGATTGGAGGATAGCAAATGTTGTCTCCTTGTTCAAGAAGGGAAGTATTGACAACTCTGGTAATTAAAGACCAGTGAGCATTACATTAGTTTTGGGTAAAGTGTTGGAAAGAATTATATGAGATAGGATTTATAATCATCTAGAAAGGAATAATTTGATTAGGGATAATCAACATGGCTTTGTGAAGGGTAGGTCATGCCTCAGAAACCTTATTGAGTTATTTGAGAAGGTGACCAAACAGGTGGATGAGGGTAAAGCAGTTGATGTGGTGTACATGGATTTCAGTAAAGTATTTGATAAGGTTCTCCACAGTAGACAATTGCACAAAATACGGATGCATGGGATTGAGGATGATTTAGCAATTTAGATCAGAAATTGGCTAGCTGAAAGAAGACAGAGGTGGTGGTTGATGTGAAATGTTCATCCTGGAGTTCAGTTACTAGTGGTGTACCACAAGGATCTGTTTTAAGGCCCCTACTCTTTGTCATTTTTATAAATGACCTAGATGAGGGCATAGAAGGATGGTTTAGTAAATTTGCAGTCAAGAGTGTGATATTGGGAAAGCACAGCAGATCAGGCAGCATCTGAGGAGCAGGGGAATTGATGTTTCAGGCATAAGCCCTTCATCAAGAATGTCGATTCTCCTGCTCCTCAGATGCTGCCTAACTTGCTGTGCTTTTCTTTCACCACACTCTCGACTCTCATGTCCAGCAACTGCAGTCCTTACTTTCTCTTTAGTAAATTTGCAGATGACACTAAAGTCAGTGGAATTGTGGACAGTCAGATGGATGTTGCAGGTTACAGAGGGACAAAGATAAGCTGCAAAGCTGGGCTGAGAGGTGGGAAATTGAGTTTAATGTGGAAAAATGTGAAGTGATTCACTTTGGAAAGAGTAACAGGAATACAGAATACTGGGCTGATGGTAAGATTCTTGGTAGTGTGGATGAGCAGAGAGATCTCAGTGTCTATGTGCATAGATCCCTGAATGTTGCCACCCATGTTGATAGGGTTGTTAAGAAGACATACAGTGTGTTAGCATTTATTGGTAGAGGGATTCAGTTTTGGAGCCATGAGGTCATGCTGCAGCTGTATAAAACTCTGGTGCGGCCAGATTTGGAATATTGCATACAGTGCTGTTTGCCGCATTATAGGAAGGATTTGGAAGCATTGGAAAGTGTACAGAGGAGATTTACTAGGATGTTGCCTGGTGTGGAGAGAAGGTCTTATGAGGAAATGATGAGGGACTTGGTCATGTTTTTGTCGAAGAGAAGAAGGTTAAGAGGTGACTTAATAGAGACATACAAGACGACAGAGGATTAGATAGGGAAGACAAAGAGAGCCTTTTCTCTTGGATGGTAATGGCTAGCACGAGGGGGCATAGCTTTAAGTTGAGGGGTGATAAATATAGGACAGATGTCAGGGTCAGGTTCTTTACTCAGAAAGTAGTAAGGGTATGGAATGCCCTGTCTGCAACAGTAGTAGACTCATCATCTTTAAGGGCATTTAAATGGTCATTGGATAAATATATGGATGATAATGGAATAGTGTAGGTTAGATGAACTTTAGATTGGTTTCACAGGTCAGCGCAACATCGAGGGCCGAAGGGCCTGTATGGTGCTGTATGGTTTTATGTTCTATGTTCTATGTTCTATATTGTATTATTGAGAAGATCATAAAGTTTCTAAAGTAAGTCTGATGGCTGATAGACCCAAACAATCCCATGAACAGAGAGGTTGCTCAAATCATTGTTTTCAAACCAACTTGGAAAGTGGCGGGAGAAGGAAAGTGACAGTCAACAGAACAAAAATTACAAATTGATACCATCTAGTGCAATTATGGTGGGCTTAGAGGGGAGCATAAAGGATTAGAGGCATTTGTATTTGGGAATGAAGAAACTCCAAATTTGCCTAATGAAAGGAGCCAGAAAAGCTATTATCATTCAAGATACAGAAATCAGCTTACAATTTGAAGCTAACAAAAGGAATGAATTTCTCTCTAAAGCATTTACTAAATAAGAGTGTATTGATAGATCATAATAATCAAGATTTTTACTCCTTCCATCATGTGAAATGAACTTAAACTATGGTTGACTAAATGGGTCCATTGTTGAAGCAGTCATTTTGAAAACCTCTTAATGGTCAAGTTTTTTTTTTTTAGTTTACTTGTAGGACATGGGCATTGCTGGCTGGCCAGCATTTATTACCCATCCCTAGTTGACCATAAGAAGGTAGTGTTGAGTTGCTTCCTTGACCACTGCAGTCCACATGATAAACGTTGACTCAATGACAGTGAAGGAACAGTGATAAATTTCAAAGTCAGGATGGTGAGTGGCTTGGAGGGGGAACTTGCAAGTGATGTTGTTCCCATGTAGCTGCTGTCCTTGTCCTTCTGGATAATTGTGACTGTCAATTTGGAAAGTACCAGCTCAGGATCTTTGGAAGTTTCTGCAATACATTTTGTAGATAGTACACATTACAGCTACTGATTCTTATTGATGGAGAAGCTGAACACTTCTGGATGTGATGCCAGTCAAGTGGGTTGCTTTGTCCTGGTTGTGTCAAATATCTTGAACATTGTTGGAGCTGCACCAATCCAGATAAATGGGGAGTATTCCATCACACTTGTGATTTGTGCCTTGTAGTTGATGGGCAGGCTTTTGGAGAGTCAGGGGAGTGAGTCAATTACTGAAGGATTCCTAGCTCCTGATTTGCTCTGTAGCTACTGCATTTATATGGTGAGTACAGTCCAATTTCTTGTCAATACTAAGGGATGACATAATGAAACATAAGTTGCTGCCATTCCCTGGAATTGTAGTCAAGACTGGGAAAATTAACAATATATGAGAAAAACAGGAATTATTTGTAATCTTGCTTGAGAAATTGATATTTTGATTAAATACCATAAGACTTGGAGCAGAATTAGGTTAGTTGATTCATCAAGTGTGTTCCACCATGATATGTTTGTCAACCCCATTCTCCTGTCTTCTCACTATAACCTTTGATCCCCTTACTAATCAAAAACTTATCTATGCTCATCTTAAATACATCCAGTGATTTGGCCTTCACAACCCTCTGTGACAATGAGTTCTACTGATTTATCACTCTCTGTCTGAAGAAATTTCTCCTCATCTCAGTTCTGAAGGGTCATCCCTTCACTCTGAGGCTGTGCATTTGGGTCCTGGTCTCTCCACTAGTAGAAATATCACCTCTATGTCCACTGTATCCAAGCCTGTCAGTATTCTTTACATTTCAGATTGTTAATGTATAATGGAAACAGTTGTGGTGCCAACACTGACCTGTGCAGGAGCCTACTAGTCACTGGCTGCTATCCTGAAAAAGACATTTTTGTTTCCACTCTCTGCGTTGTGCCATCAGCCATCCTATCTGCATTCCAGTACCTTTTCCCTAACAGCATGGGTGCTTATCTTCTTTCAAAGCTTCTTGTATGGCACATTGTTAATCCAAACAGATCACACCCACCAGCTCCCCCTTTCTAATTTGCTCCATACCTCCTCAAAACATTCTAACATAATTGATGAAGCCATGCTGACCCAGCCCTATTTTACCATGTACTTCCAAATACTTCACAATCTCATTCTTAAAATCTTACCAATGGCTAAGTTCAGGCTGAGGGGTATACAATTTGCCATCTTCTGTTGCCTTTCCTTCTTAAACAAGGGTTTCATTTTAGCCACTTTGCAGTACTCTGTGAGCTCTCTGACTCCAGTGATTCCAGAAAGGTTATCACCAATGCCTCTACAATCTCCTCAGATACCACCTTCAGAACTCTGGGAGTTAGTCCATTCAGTCCAGGTGATTTATCCACCATCAGACTTTTCAACTTCTTTAGTGATGGCCACTACACTCACCTCTGTCCCCTGACTCTCTTGAGATTCAAGTATGCTACTGGTATCTTCCACTATGAAAATTATAGAAAATAATTATTCAGTATTTTGACCATATCTTTGTTCACTTTACGACTTTTACAGCCACATTTTTCAGCAATCCAATGTCCAATCTTGCCTCTCTCATATCTTGCATATATTGTAAAATACACTTGCAATCTTCTTTTATATTAATAGCTACCTTATCCTCATATTTCATCTTTTCACTGTTATTGGTATTTTCAGGTATCTTCTGCTGGTTTTTAAAGGCTTCCTAATTGTCTAGCTTCCCACTGATCTCTACCACATTGTACATTTTTCTTTTGCTTTTATGCTATCTCTGACTTTCCCTTGTCAGCCTTATCCTCTCATTAGTATATTATTTCTTCCTTGGGATGAGTTTCTGCTGTGCCTTCTGAATTATCCCCCAGATATTTATGCCATTGCTACTCCACCGCCTTCCCAGCTCGGCTCCCCTTCCAATCGACTCTGGCCAGCTCCTCCCTCATATCTTCTAGTTACCTTTCCTCAATCGCAATACATTACATCTGATTCCAGCTTCTCCTTCTCAAATTGGAGGCTGAATTCTGTCATGTTGTGGTCACTGCCCCTAGGGTTCATTCACATAAAGTTCCCTAATCAAGTTTGCCTCATTACATGTCACCAATCCAGAATTACCTGTTCCCTCGTGGCCTCTACCACAAGCTGCTCCAAAGATATCTCGTAAACATTCCACAAATTCCTTTTCTTGGGATCCGCCAAAAACCTGATTTTTCCAATCCAACTGCGTATCCAGGTCCCACGCGATTGTCATAATAGTGCCTTTCTTACATGCCTTTTCTGTCTCCTTATTTGCTTTCTGCCCCACATCCAGACTACAGCCAAGAATCTTGAACATAACTACCATCAGGGTCTTTAAAGATGTAACCAGAGAATCAAAAGCTCAGATTCTGGGTCAGTTAGATGGCAAATAGTTAAAACTAGCTGGAAACAATTTGGATCTGCTTCAATTTAATTTTCCTGCAGACCCTGAGGTGTTAAAACAGAATACAGGAGAAGAATACCAAACAAACAAAAAGTACTCTCAATGGAAATTATTAGATTCTAACTGATGCCATTTCTGTGGAACTATAAGAAAGACTTTGAATGCTAAGAGCAAAAAGACAAAGTTTAAAAGAAACAATGGCCCTTTCTCCACAATAGTTGTACAATGCTCATGCTGAGGGAGACTCACAAAGTGGGTTAAAATATGCGAGAGCTGATCAAAAAAAAAGTCAGGATTTTTTATTGGAACATCCAAATAACTTCAATGAAGTTCTTAAGAGAGCTAAACTAAAGTTTACTAAAAAGAAAAATTAACTGTTTACACACATGGAGACAATGTTAAACACACGTCTCTTGGAGAGCAACTCTGAGGTTTAGTTCGCAGGAAAATTGAAATGTGAAGATACCTCAGCATTTACACGGGAGAGAGATGATTCAGTTGTTTATCCAGCTGAGATATTCGATTTTGAACTGGACAATAAAGAAACTACATGTGTGAAAGAACATGGAGATCAAATGTTAGAGCTTGAACCATTGAATCTACAAAGAAACAAAAGCATATATTGAAAATTGATGATAAAAGCAAATATGGCAGAAAATTTCATTTTAATTTACAATGAAATTCAAAAATCACAGGGAGTGAGTAACAAACTTGACAAAATTTCCCAGACTGAATCAATTGGGAAAGCTGTTAACCCTGGAAGTGGAAATATATTATTATGCGTGATGGAAGGCAAAGCCACTCACACCAAGAGAAATTATTTTCTGTATGAAAGTAAAAGCTTTAAAAATTGACATTAAGTGGATTCAAACTATTACATACATTCAGTTGATTCAGGTTAAACATTATGATGCTGCCAAGAACTATTTAATGGGAACATGTGACAGCACACTGGAAGAAACTTCAACGACCTGAATGTTTATTTTACTTGTTCAAGGAAATGTGGGCATCTCTGTCTAAGCTATCACTACTTGCCCTGGAGAAGGTGGTGGTGAGCTGCCTTCTTGAACTGCTGCTGTCCATGAATGAAGAAAGTTTAAGTGCACATGATGTTGTAAGTCGTTACCCTTTGAATAGTGTTTATGAAAACTCATCAATGCAGTGATTATTTTTTCCATGCTCTGGGAGGGGGACAACTAAGTTACAAATGTGAGGTTTATAAGATTAATGTGCTTTGGAAATGTATCTTTAATTTACAATTAAATGAAAGGTTCATGTCACTCGTTTGAACACCTACCAATAGCAAACTTGATTGGTTTGATTGTGAGTGATGAGAAAGGATCCAGGTTGTTTTTCCTGGGAGGAAGATCAGATGTTTATACTTGGAGATAATGACGGCAGCCTGTGAAATGACTGTGGATCTACTGTCAGCCTCTTTAGTCCTGGAAAATTGTTGAGAATGTCAGGTTGTTTACCATTTAGCTCTCAATTTACTTCAAGGATAAAAGAGATTTGGGGTGTGAAGAACAGTTACTGAGCATTTCTACCTGGATATGTGGCCCATGTGAGTCATGTGAATTTTGAGAGATGAAGGATTTCTAATATATCCCTAGAAACTTACAGGTGCAGGTAGTCTCCTTGGGAAAAGGAGATAAAGTGTAAGTATAAAGCCATTGTAGTTCACTACACAAGAATGCACATGGGAGCTTATGCTCAGATTGAAAATACCAAATTTATGGGGGAATTCAAATGCCCCACCAGCAATAGCCACCACTTCTTACCATGTTGCTGAGACTGCTGACCTCCCAGCTCTTTGACTCCACCTCCAAGGGATGGAACAGCCATTTTTTTGAGGTTATATCATTCCCTATGATAACAAATTATTTGCCTAAACCCAAAATGTGGTTCCCACAAGTGGTCGAGAAGAATTTGATCCCCATTTTTAAGCATGTCATAACGTCTCCACTGTAATAAGAAAAATTCAGGCCATTGTGTATGTTGACTTGTACTGGTTTAATGAGTAAACTTTAGTTACAGTTTAGTATTATCCATAGATATGAAGATTATACCCTTTGATACCACGTCCAAATCATTTACATTCTTAGTCAACAAGAGGATTCCCAGGAAAGAACCAGGAGGAACTTTTCACCATTTTCTACTCGTCTGGAAAACTGTGTTTAACTCTCATTCTCAGTTTTGTTCTTAATAACCAGATTTTTAATCCAATTTGCTGTCATCACAATGTTCTATACTACTTAAAATTCACTGTGCTGAAAAGTTCTCTGAGAAACCATGTTTATCACATCCACACTACATTTTTATGGCTATTATATCCATCCTCTCACAAATAATTCTTACCTTCATTCAATTATTTTTAAAACCACTGCATCCTGCAATTCCCATACTATCAAAATATAAATTCAAACTACAATTGATTACAAAGGAGACATGCCAAATTGTATGGTATTCTCAAATGCGAGATAGGGGGATCAGCTCGGTCAGCTGTACCACACTCGTTTCATTACACTGTCAAAGACCATCCTTTCTGCAAAGTTTGGAAACAAGTCATCTGTCAATGTTTAGCCAAAATCAGAAGTGATAAAAGCAAGTCCAGTTTTATCTTCTTGATGAGGTTGCTTGAAAGATGTGCCCCAAGATCTTTTAACATTGTCTGTCCTCTGACGTAAAAAATTGATTGTAGTTGAGCAATAGAATCATGAAACCATATGATACATTCTTTTTAATTATTTTGTATCTGCTAAGAGGAAGTACATCTTAAATCATATAGACCTTATGATTATCAGTAGATTTGTGAGCACGTAAGAAAATACATGTACAAAGGTCTCTTGAACCTATATTATCCGAAGCTATGAGTATCCTTTGTGAACTGTCCTCTGACACAGTCATCAATATCGAAAGGAAAACAGAAAAAATGTAAAGCTCACCCTCAAGAGATAACTCCTAAACATTTGATCAATGGGAAAAAATTAGTCACACCAGGAATGTCATAGGGTCCAAGGATATTTTCATCACTGATGGTCATGCTGGAAAGAAGCTACAAATGTACCAAATGTGTCATGAGTCAATTCATTGTTAGATTGAATGCTAGTGTAATCAAAAGAATGCCATGGCAACTTGCTCATACTGAATCAAATTCAACTACAACTTTGTTGAAAAATTGATCTATACAGTATTTCCATAATTCACTGTAACAATCATACAACGTTTTTGGCAACTTGGTGTTTTGTTAGCAGAATGTTTCCATGGCTATTTTTGATCAAACATTTTCTATCTACATTTTATAACACTGAGGGAAAAAAATACGTTTTGATACAGCATTTAAGTAGTCCCTGCCCTGATTAAGAAAGGAATGATTACTCATGATCCGCTAACCACAAGCTGCACTAATCTGGGAATTCCAAACCCCTCCTGGTTCCTATTTCTCAATTACAAACACAACCCAGTAATCATGAAGCCATTAAAAGGAACTGAAACGTCATGATCCATTGCTTCTTAATTATAAACTAAGGTCTGGATATGGACTGCAATAGTTAAGAGGGCGGTTCGAAACCCATTGGTCTTTGTATTTTGATTACTAGTAACAAACCAGCAATTAGGTAAAATGGACCAGAGATTTCAACATTGCCAGAGGTTACTATTTACATTATGGACGAGCACATATAAGAAAATTGATGACCGTATTTAAATTTGAATCAAATGGACACCAACTGAAAAACTGAAATCAGCTCGTCCCTTCTCTGTTGGTAAGCAAGCCTGCTGCTAAGCTGATATTATCACAAAATGCATTTCTTATTATTAATCTGATTATGGTCTATTGGACTAAATCAGATGATTGAGGAACTTCGTTGCCAACTGAGTTAATAAATTAAGAACATTTTGTCAAGATTGGAAAACCATTAAATGTAAGCAGTTGGGTTTGATCAGCAAGACTGACATGCAGCACATTGTTTACCAAAATGAAGGAATAATATTCCTAATGACTGCTTGACATAAAAGTTGTGCCTTTAAATTTATTTAGCAACATTTTTCTAATCTAATGTTATTGATCTCATGAAAAAAGGAATAAATTAGGAGGACTACTTGTCATAAAATTGTTACAGGACAGGAAGAGGCCATTTGGCCCATTGTGTCTGCACCAGTTCTCTGACCATTTTAATTTAGCACTAATCTCCTACTGTCTCCCGCTACCTGCACATTGGTTCAGTTTAAGTGATCATCCAATGGTCTCTTGAATGCCTCAGTTGAATCTGCACCCACCACACTTTCAGACAATGTATTCCAGATGCTAGCCACTCACTGCGTGAAAACAATTTTTTTCTCACCTTGTAAATATTTCTTTTGTAAAACACTTTAAGACTGTACCTCTTGATTTTTGATCTTTTTATGAGTTGGAACAGTTTCTCCCTATCCACTCTGTTGAGACCGTTCATGATGTGATAAACTTTGAACAAATGTCCTCAGCCTTGTCCTGTCCAAGGAAAACAGGCCCAACTTCTCCAATCTTTCATAACTGAAGCTTCCGATTCCTGGAACTACTCATGTAAATTTGTTTTTTCCCCAATAGTGTGATGTTCCAGGTGAGACATAACCAATATCCATCATAACCTCTCTGCTCTTGTATTCAATGCATCTATTAACAAAGGTGAAAGTGGTACTGCAGATGTTGGAGATTACAGTCAAGATTAGAGTAGTGCTGCAAAAACACAGCAGGTCAGGCAGCATCCAAGGAGCAGGAAAATCGGCGTTTCGGGTAAAAGCTCTTCATCAGGAATGAGGCCTCATATTAACCCATCTATTAACAAAACCTAGAATACTAAGCGGTTTATGAACAGCTCTCTCTATCTTCCTACCACCTTGAATGACTGATGCGCATGTAGACTTCAGTCTCTCTAGTATGCTTTATTTTATATTATTTCTCGACGTTCTTTGTAATAAAGTGTATCACCTCAGTACAAACGATCTACTCATTGCAACAACTGGTCAATGACATTTTGAAGTTTATAACTGTCTTCCTCAGTTTACAGTTCGCCCATGTTTTGTCATTTGCTTGAATTTGAAACTTTGAAATTGTGTACCTGTGTACCAAGATCCTATTTGGTAATATATGTCAGGAATAGCAAGGGTCACATTAACAGTGCCTGAGGAGTTCCACCACAAGCTCTCCTTCAGCTCAAAAAATACTATTGGCTATTAGTCTTTATTTCCCATCGCACAGCCAATTTTGTATCCATTTCTGTTCCTTTTATCCCATGACCTTTCAGTTTCCTCACAAGTCTGTTGTGTGATTTTTGGAAGACCATGTACACTACATCAACAGGCCTTATCAACTCTCTCTATTACCTCTTCAAAGTATTCCAACAAATTGGTTAGACAAGATTTTCCCTAAACAAACCAACGCTGATTCTTCCAAACAAACCGATAATTTTCTATTAGACTATTTATTCTATCCCAAATCTAGATGTTTTCATAGCCCTGAAATTAAACTCATTCACAATAATTACTGATTCTCTTTTAAACCCCTCTAAACCTTACATCAAATCTATGCTCTCTGGTTAATATTGACAGTTCTACTAACAGAAAGTGAGGGCTGCAGATCCTGGAGATCAGATTGAAAAGTGTGGTACTGGAAAAGCACAGCCAGTCAGGCAAGATCAGAGGAGCAGGAGAATCAACGTTTTGGGTATAAGCCCTTCATCAGGAAATCAGCTCTACTAAGGGGACACACTGATTCCTTTCAACCCTATTTAAATCTCTCATTATTTTGTAGACTTCAATCAAGTCACTCCCTCAGCCTTCTCTGCTCTTGGCAAACAACCTTACCCATGTAGTCTCTCTTCATAGCTGAACCTCTCCAGCCTGGGCAACATCCTACAGAATCTTCACCCTCTCCAGAGCGATCACACACTTATTTCCTTTAGTATGACGACCAGACTTCTGCTGTGGCCTAAACAACCTCCCATATGACTTCATTATAAGCCCGCAGCTCTTGTATTCTATGCCATGACTAATAAAGGCGAGTATCTTACATGCTTTCTTTATCATCCTACCTGCCTATCATGTGCCTTCTATATACATGTACATCAGAGTTCCACTAATCCTCAGATCTATGTGGGATCCTGCCAATCATCATGAACTCCCTTGCCTTGCAAAAGGCATAACTTTACACTCCATCTGCCTTTGTTCTGCCCATCTAACCAACCTACCTATGAGGCTGTGTAGTCTGAGGTTTACTACTTCATTATTTAGCACAGCACTAATATGAGTACCATTTGCGAACTTACTGTTGAAATCTCCTATGTTTGTGTCTAAGTCATAAATGTATACCACAAACAGCAAGGAATCCAATAGCAAACTATCTCCTTTCAGTCACAAAACAACATTTAACCAGCATCCTCTGCCTACTAATGCTAAGAAAATTTTGGATTCAATTTGCCAATTTGCCCTGGATCCCATGAGCTGTTAGCTTCTTAACCAGTCTCCCATGTGAGACCTTGTTGAAAGCCTTGCTGAACTCCATGCAGACCCCACCAGCTGCACTATCTTCATCCATAAACCTAGTCACCTCCTCAAAAAATTCAATCTAATTCATCAGTCCCTTTGACAAAGCCATTGCCAACAATCCATGACTAATCCTTGATTTTCCAAGTGGATATAAATTCTGTCCCTCAGATTCTTTTCCATAGTTTCCCTGTTAATAATGTTAGACTCACTGGCATATATTTCTACAAATTATCCTTCTCATTTTTCAAATCCTTGTATGGTTTTGTTCCTGCCTGTCTGTGTAATGTATAGTGTGCCCCATCCATAAGATGCACCACACAACTGACTAAGGTTCCTCCAACACACCCCAAACTCCTGACCTCTATGGTCTAGAAGGACAAGGGCAGTTGAATGGAAACAGCATCACCTGGAGACATGCCTTGAAGTACCATGCCATCCTGACTTGAAAATATATTGTTGCTCCTTCACCGTTGTTAGGTCAAACTCACTCTCCCTTCCCAACAGTACTGTGAGTATACCATGGACTGCAATGGTTCAAGAAGTGAGTTCATCACCACTGCGTCAACAGTATTTAGGGATGGACAATAAAGGTTGCCTTATTCACAATGTTTACATCCTGTAAAAGATTTTTAAAAAGTCTTCTATCCCTACAGTCTTCCAAATATCTGAACCCCTTCAAATCAGGCCTCGTGTATTTCTGATTTTAATAGCTCCATCACTGCTGTTTGTGTTTTCATCTACTAAACTCCAGAATTTCCTCCCTAAATCTCTTTGTCTCTTCCCTTTTTTTGTCTTTTTAAGATCCCTTTTAAAACTCATTTCTTTGATTGACCCAGCTTTTGGCTATCTACTCTGATAATTCATTTATCGGCATCCCATCCACCACCTTCAATGTTCATTCCCTCCACTACCACCAACGGAGGCAGCAATATACAAGGTGAATTGTTATCAGTCACCAAGACTTCACCAACAGCAGCTTTTAACCTGTAATGAAAGCAAACGCTGGAAAGCCTTCTAAACCTGTGACCTCTATTGCTTAAAATATTGCTTGTCAAACGTGTACCACGACACACCAGTGCACTACAGAAGGGTTTTTGATGTATAGCAGATCTTTTGCAAGTATTAAGTAATTTTTATTTAGTAATGTAAATTTATCATAAATTTAATTCATTTCTAACATTTTATTTTTCCATACAAACTTATTTGCTAGTCACCCAGGTTTCTGGGAGACTTGTTGCCCAGTGGGTAGGCATGCGATGGTAGTAATCACATGACTGCTTTGTAACATCAGTTCAATATAACGGCCAACCAATCATAAAATGCATGACTGAGTAGTCCCAACAGTGTATTGAAGTACAATTTAACATTTTGCTCTCCATCACCTGAATGGAAAGTTGTCCGCTCTTAGCTTCAGCAACAGTCATTGGGCTGTGGTGCTTGCAAAATTAATTGTTGCAGCAAGCAACAGAAGTTTTTTTTTCAAAAAGAAACTTAAGTTAATAACATGTAAAACAAAAGCTCCAATTTAATTTAGAGGGATCCAAAACTGTGAAACAAGGGCCACATTGTGGCCTTGCTGAGGAAGACAGCTTGACAGAGCATTATTATTATTTTTCTGTAAGGGATATTCAGAATGACCAATGAGAATTTCAAAACAAATGGAAAGTCATGAAAATCTGCAGAAGTGTAGACACTGATGGGTGGCTGCAGATGGTGAATGTGATAGTTTTTGCATGAACATGTAAAGTGAAACCTCGAGGATGAAATCACTCACTGCTTTCTTCGTAGGGAGGATTTCTCGTCACATGTCTTATCAGCTGAGCTGAAATCCACACAAAATATGAAAGTTGACAACTTCTTCAAACCTATGCTTCTTTTTAAGTTCTACCTGAAGGAATGAGAGCAAAACGTTTAACAACAGATCCCTTCTCCTTCATACTGAAGTTTGCTGGCTCTCAAGAGGCAACGTTCAGTCAAAAGTTTATCAGCTGAAAGAAGAATTGTAACAATTCATACACAATGAGTTCCAGCATATTAATCTGTTGCAAGATAGCTACTGGGAGAAAGTGAGGACTGCAGATGCTGGAGAATCGGTAAAAGCATTTCTGGATATATTATAAGAAAAATCCTTTCAGGACCTGAAGAACGGTTACGCCTGAAACATTGACTTTCTTGCTCCTCGAATATTACCTGACCTGCTGTACTTTTTCCAGTGCCGAACAAGATAACTAAAGGTTGGCGAAATTGGACAACTTGGCTGGTATAATTGAGCACCTGAATGAGCTAAATCAAAAGCTGCAAGGACACAATGAGAATATTCTGACATTCATGGAATCCCTACAGTGCAGAAGTTAAATGGTTTCAAATCAAAACTTCACCTTTGGTGATTAGGCTCTTCAAATATTCAGTTCAGCTTCTAGCTCAAATCCAGTTGATAACGTTTTCTCATTTATGAAGCAACATTTGACCTTACTTCAAAATAAGCTTAAACATTGCTTTAGATCATCTGGGACAGAGCACTATGATTGGATTTGAAATCCATTTGCAGCATCTTCAAAAAAGTCAGTGATGAGTTTCTCTTTGAAGGAGAAAGAAGACCTCCCGTATCTCAGGACCAATTGCACCCTTTACCTCAAATTTAAAGAGATTTGTTGGATTAGTTTTGGTTACAAACAAGGAATGATTATCCCTTAATCTCAGTTCAAAAAATTATAGCTCTACTGCTATTTTCATTGCACCTACATTTGAGAACATCGTTCATGAATCAGAAAGGATCATGTTTTAGAAGAATGGATCCAGAGCTTTGTGTAGTTCTTTCTAGCATTGAACCAAATGTTAAGCAATCATGTTCACTGAAACACTCTCACATTTCACTTTGAAATTGTAGTTTAAAAAAAAGTGATGTCAAATATTTCTTGTTAGAGGTTTGGCCTATTTATGTGTCAGTTTGAAATAAATGTACTTGCAATATTAGTGAGGATTATTTTAAAGACAATTGATGTGCCATGAAAGGGTTTGTGCTTTGAAAGTCTGCTGCAAGTTGAAAATGTTAGGGAAACACTGGTCTAGAAGAACAAGGGCAGCGGACACATGGGAATACCATCACCTGGCGCAAGGTGCATTCTGAAGTCTAATTTCATCTTGATTTGAAAGTACATCATCTTTCCTTCATCACTATTTGATCAAATGCAGGAACTTCTCATCTAACAGCACTTTGGTGTTCCTACCTCACATGAACTTCTGCAATTCGCGAATGCAATTACTCATTAAATTCTCAAGAGCATCAAGAGATAGGCAGTAGAAGCTAATCTTGTCTATAAGATGGAAAAAGTATAGTAGCAGTGATATGAAGATTAGATGTTAAAGGAATCTATGCTTAAATGGCCACTCATGGACAGTCCCTCTGAACCACTAGTGTCATGGATACCTCTTCCACCTCCTCTTCCATCTCCTCTTCTTTTCCTTCTCACAAGTTCCTCACTTTAAACCTGATATTAAAGCCTGTGGTATAGGAGTCAGAGGCCATCATGAACTTGGAAGCCCCTCTGGGGAGTACCGGAAGGCTTCAGCCCTGAGTGATCCAGGAAGCGGAATCATTGCTTTAGAATATTAATGTTCTACAGGACATTCCTAGCCACTGCATTGTATGTGTGCTGTCCTCACATAATCATGTAACATTAGGCAGTCACAAGATACTCAGAATCATGTGTGTGGTTGATGGTTCCCTCTGCTATCAGAATTGTTGCTACTCATTAATGCCATTAATCACACCATCTGCTTCTCTCTGCTTGAGAAGAAAAGTGGAAATCCACTGTTATTGGGTGGATGGGTTCTATTACCTTCCTGATGTGACTTTGAAATATTGATAATCAGTGCCAGCACCAGCCTGATAGAACTTTCCTGCAGCTCAAAGTGATCCTCACCAGTGTTCCAGGTTCAGTCAGGGTGAGTGACACAATTTGGTGTCAAGTGAATTGCAAAAGAATCACAGAATCTTACAGCACGGAAGTATCCACGTGGTCAGCACAATCACATATTTCCATCGTGTGGTGACCAGACTGGCACATAGTGCTCCAGCTGTAGCCCAACAGCTCTGTACAGTTCCATCACAACTTCCTGCTCTTATAATCCATGCCTCGATTGCTAATGGTAAGCATTCTGTATGCCCTCTTAAAGACCTTATTAACCCTCAGAATAAAATCATCCGATACATTTGCTTGCTAAAGAACAGGTCAAAGGAATGCTGCCTGAAGAATCTAGGTGTATACGAATACCCATTAAGTTTTTTCCTCTTTCTTCTGAACTCTCGGGTCAGTGGCCTAGGATGGTGCATTCAGAACGCAGCTAAATACTTCCAGTACCTACTTGTAAATGGCAGACATTAAGAGTCATAGAGATTCTTGGAGAAACAAGTGATGGAAAGCAAGTTACAGCCACAATCAGCTCTGCCCAGAGCTCTACACTATACCATGCATGTTGAAGTGTATGATGTAACAGCCGCACTCATATGGCTCATTTGGATGGACAGCCGGTCCAGATCCAATCAGTGCAGAGTTTGATTCTCATTCTGGCTGGTGTGCATTTGGGACTTGACTCCTTACCCTACACTTGGTGACGATCTCGGAGCTGTGGGTCAGACCTTCCCTCAGAGAATTGAAGAAGATGTTGTGCTCAATCTTCTCATCATGATAGAACCCAACAGTGACAGCAGTTGTGAACCCCCATTAATGTTGCAGATTCGCTATGAAGAAGGCCTTCAAATTCCACTGAATTCCTTGGAAAAGTCCAACACCACTTCCTTCAGACTCCAACAACTTATCAGAATGCCTCCAACAATGCAGGACACTCTAACCCAAAGCAGCAAGGGAAAAGAGAAGGCACTTCACCTCAAGTGTTGTTTTTGTACAGTTTAGAGACAGGAGAGGGGATATTCATGTGCCTGAATGTATGAAATCCTTTGAGAAGTTGTTAACATAACCTGTGAAATTCAAAATGGTTGGGCATCATGCTGAGTGACATCACAAAATGGTCATTCTTTGTGTTTGTATGGCAAACGCCAAACATACCCATTGATGGAGCTTTGTGTAAAATATTGTTGATGAAAGGACCGAAGGCAGGCAATCAATTGCTAAGGATAAAGTTGCACAGTATGGAACTCTCTACCCAGGAGCTATCCTGAATTAATCATATCACAAGTTTGTTTTGTTCTGTTTATATTAAACTCGAGATCAGTCTGCCTGTCATAAGCCGCAAATGCAACACACAGGCATACATCACTTGAATAAGACTATATCTACTTTGCTGATTAAAAGAAATAGCGGTGTCTCAGTGGTTAGCAGTGCCGTCTCACAGTGCCAGGGACTAGAGTTCGATTCCACCGTCGGGCGTCTGTCTGTGTGGAGTTTGCACATTCTCCCTATGTCTGCACGCTGGGTTTCTTCTGGGTGCTCTGGTTTCCTCCCATAATCCAAAAATGTGCAGGTTAGGTGGATTGGGGCATGCTAATTCTCCATAGTTTCCAGGGATGTGCAAGCTAAATGGATTAGCCATGGGAAATGCAGGATTACAGGGCTGAGCTAGGTGTGGGTGGGCTGCTCTTTGGAGGAGCGATATGAACTCAATGGGCCAAATGGCCTGCTTCCACCCTGTAGGGATTCTATGATTCCACTATGGAAAAAATGTAAATATACAAGGTTTCTTTGTTCATCCTTACCATATTGTTTCCATTTGTCATCATCTTTACATTCAAACCATTTTTACAACCAAGTGAGGATGGATGAACTGATTTCTTTCTTTTCCATTTCTTCACCCGTCATAATAAAAGTTGCTTTTAAAAAGGATGTAACATGACCAATTATGTAATTTCAGATTATATATAACTCACTATCAGAAACAGGCCAGCCAGGTGCTTTTATTGACAAATAAAGAACTGATTTATTGCAAATAAAAATTACTCAAGGAAAGGTACTAAGATTATTAATAGAAGGTTTAAACTCTGCAATGACTAATCTAAAAACTAAATGGTATACCTATTCTCAGGAAAAAAAACAAAACTCTGAAGAATGTTATCATATAAATACTTTGGCCACATAACAAATAAATGAAAAAATAGTTATTCACAGACTATTCAAAAGTTTGTCTTTTGCCAATTATTTTAGTCACTTTGCACCCAAGCCATTGGCATTGGAGTAACTTTCTGAATCGGTTTTGCCTGGCTGAATTCCCTTTTTGGAGTCTATGGGTGCCGATTTTGAATTCTCTTTTCACTTGTGGTGATTAGGTTTTCAAATGGGTTTACAACTTTGATGACAGTGGTTTCAGATTAAAAAAAAGAGAGGGAGAGACAGCAAAGGTCGTTGCTCCTGAAATAGTTTTCCAGACTCTGACTGTTTACAAACGGGCTAAGGTGACCACTTGCTGAGAGGACTGTGGACCCAATGACTCTAGTCAAGCAGTTTGTGATCTGTACAATTGTAATTTTTTTTTTCTGCTGCAGCCAAACTCCTCTGCTTTGTAAAGTGCTCTTTTCAAAAAGTCAGAGACGTACTTATGTATTCAGTTAATGATATTCTGAAAGAATACTTCAAGTAACTTATTTTCATAATAAGTTAGGCTTAATTTTTTTAAAAACTCAACATAGCCTACCTGCACAACTTCTTGGTTATGAAACTTAGCTCCATACTATCTACAAATGGCATTTACCTTCAAAATGTTGTTTACAGTTTGCACACACATTAGACTTCTTGCAGTACCTGACACTATTTTGGTGAGGGCATTAGTACAGTCGGTTCTGCTATAGCGTGTGTTTCTTCAATACAATTGGCTTTAAAGCGATTGAAGAATTGACATTGTTATTTGTAGAATGTGAACTTCACTTACCTACATTGGCTATAATGTGATTCCAGTCCCATTAGTTTAAATGTCCCGGCTAGGACACAACTTTCTTATAACGTGAGATCGCGCGAGAACGGAACTATTGCATTATATCAGAACTGTACATAAGCAGAGAATCCACTGGAAGTTTGTACACCAAACAAATTGTCAAAGTTTGTGAGAAGATTTGTAGCTCGGGTGCTCGTTGTTGTGGTTCTGTTCGCCGAGTTGGGAATTTGCGTTGCAGACGTTTCGTCCCCTGTCTAGGTGACATCCTCAGTGCTTGGGAGCCTCCTGTGAAGCGCTTCTGTGATCTTTCCTCTGGCATTTGT
>NC_057713.1:114300923-114320009 GCF_004010195.1 Chiloscyllium plagiosum | reverse complement strand
ACCACTACAAATGCCGGAGGAAAGATCACAGAAGCGCTTCACAAGAGGCTCCCAAGCACTGAGGACGTCACCTAGACAGGGGACGAAACGTCTGCAACACAAATTCCCAGCTCGGCGAACAGAACCACAACAACAAATTGTCAAACAGCCATTTCCTCCCATTTCCAGTTCCGTTTCTGTTCTTTCTTTTCCATATGTATTTGATTATTCACAAACAACAGGCTTTGCAGAATTGGCTACCATCGTAAATCTTTGAATACATTTAACTGGTTGTAGCATTTATCTGGAGCCATGGAACAATAAATTGTTAGTTGAAGAGTGTGGTGCTAGAAAAGCACAGCTTGCCAAGCAGCATCCAAGGAGCAGGAGAATTGACATTTCAAGCAAAAGATCTTCATCAGGATTGAAGAGGTTATGCTTGAAACGTTGAATCTTCTGCTCCTCGGATGCTGCCTGACCAGCTGCACATTTCCAACACCACACTCTTCGACTCTGACCCCCAGCATCCCCAGCTCAATTTATTGCGAGAGAAATGAGTATTCATGTGTTATTCATTTTTCATAATTTTACTGACCTGCAAATTGATGTTTAGTGGGAGGTGAAATCACAGTGATAATCAGGTGCTATTAATTCTCCAAGAATGCTATAAATTCCACTTTTTAGTGAAGGCGGTTAACAAATGAAAAAAAAGCTTTTTTTCAATCACCACTCAGTATAAGCACTTTTGGATATATTATAAGAAAAAAGTAACCTTCCCACCTTTCACCTTCACGCTCTGCATACCTCTCCCTCACCTTTTGAAGGTTTGCATTATCGTTAAAGGGCTTTGCACGTAAATTAATCAATCAGAAAATACAAATGATTTATTGATGATGGTTAGTAGGTGAAAAGTATTCTGGTGGATTTGGTGATAAGAAAGGAAAAAGTTTAATTATGTTTAAGAGCACTTTTGGATTTTTTTAAAAAATCCACACTTTGGGGTCTTGTGATGTAAGATAATGTCCATACATCTGGACCAGAAGATCCAGATTGAGGTCTCACTTGCTCTAGAGCTGTGTCATAACATTTCTGAATGGGTCAATTAAAAAATATAAAAATAAAAGAAATTCTAGCTTTTAGGTATTTGTACATCTGAGCTAGGAAGTTTGGGTTCAAGTCCCACCTGCTCTAGAGGTACATAACAACACTTCTGAATATGTCGCTAAAAAGTATAATACATTCCACCTCTGTAGCTCTTGAGACACAGTGGTAGTGTCCCTAGCTCTGAGCCAGGTTAGATTCCACCTGCTCCAGAGGTGGGGAACAACATCTTTAAACAGGCTGCCTAGAAAATAAACAAATCCATTCAAGGGAATCAAAAAACGTGAATCCCATCTTTAGGTCTCTTGTCATCAGTGGTAGTGGCCCTACCTCTGGGCCAGGAGCACATGTGAATGGGATGTGAGCCAATGTTCAAACCATGGATGAGCAGAAAGTCCTATTCACCCAGCAGCCACTTTAGTTTTCCATCTTTATTCATATGTAGATAGTCACTGCTGCAGAAAGCAGGGACTGTGAATCCTGTTGGGATTCTGAGCAAATAGCTCAGATTTATTTTACTTCATCACACCCCCACTGTTGAATGAGTGGTATCCATTTCAGTTCCATTTTACAGCTAGGTTGACTTGCATCACCTGGAAAGCAATGTGTGTGCTGTCAGTGGTATCCTGCATTACAGGAAACTTGCGATCCTAGCAAAACCATATGCTTAGTGCACCTGCTTGGCTGTGGCAAGAGGACATAACATTCAGCTGGTCTCTGAGTGTTTTAGTCACCCCCCTTATGCAGTAATGGTTGGTAAAACTGATAGATGTTGCCAATATTTCCAGTTCTTGACAGGAAGATCCAAATGTATAAAAGTACATCATCTTAATCATCTTCACAACTACTACTAAACTGGTCCTTGCCTGTCCTTAGGTCATAGTTGAATGCATTTTTAGTTGTGAAATAAGATTAACTAACAAATTTGATATCCAAAATGATTCACTAATATCCACCCCTGCTATACCCCTCTACAGACCCACCACCCTACCCCTCAACTATAAATTACATGTTGAAGTTCCAGGTGCAGTTTCAGCCAACAATAAATGGTCATTATTGAGATCTATTTCTTACCCGAATTTCGTAAGTTAGCTAAGCCACTTTCTCAGAGCTGACCTTCTTTAATTGAACTGTTCTGTACTGAAATATTCTGGATTAAATCGTCTATAAGTGTAGGTGAGAACTAATTATGTCACATAATATTCTGATGTGTTTAATAGTTTCCACACAATTGCTTTCTGTTAGACTGCCTTTCATAAAATTAATAGAGGCCCTTGTTTCAGTAGAAAACATCAGCTTTAACTGAGAAAAATATTGTTGTTGAACTGATGGAATAGTGCTTGTTAGGTGTGAGTAATCACTGTCCTGGTTCATGTGACTGCTGCACCTTTCGCACCTCAGATGAGGTTAAGACCTGAGGATTTGTACTACTTTACACAAAGTTTTAAAAATGCATTTTTGTTGATAATGGTCTTTGAGACTGTGAGTTTTTATTATCTGACTCAATAAAATTCTCTCATTTCTGTCTCCTTTGCCTTGCTTAGTACTTTGTCAGATTCTGGATTAGTGGTGCTTGAAAAGCACAGCAGTTCAGGCAGCATCCGAGGAGCAGTAAAATCAACGTTTCAGGCAAAAGCCCTTCCTGATGAAGGGCTTTTGCCCAAAACGTCAATTTTACTGCTCCTCGGATGCTGCCTGAACTGCTGTGCTTTTCCAGCACCACTAATCCAGAATCTGGTTTCCAGCATCTGCAGTCATTGTTTTTACCTTTTTACTAAGTACTTTGTCATCTTATGCAGTGGCTTATTTTAGCATAACTTTTACTTTCTCCATTATACTAATCATATTAAAAGACACGTAACATCATTGTTATTCTGGTCTTGCTGTTGCATTAGGAAAAAATGAAACTTTTGTGGACTTTGTATATCGCAGCAGAGTGTCTCTCATAGTTGAATGATGCAGAATAACCTTGGGTTCTGTTTTCCTTGCATTGGTTGCTATACCATTTTTGTCTGCTGCTTTGTCAGGCATGCCTGTAACTCCCTAATATCTTTTGAGCTGCAAGTTCTGTTTTATCTGCGGGATATATTGAAGAAGAAACAATTAATAATCCAGAATTTGGTTATTATGGAATAGAGTGAGTAGGATCCCAATAGTTTTGGGAGCAAAGAAATTTGTCATTTCTGCTGATGTTTTAATTAAGCAGATAAATCAAAACTTCAAATTAACAGCAGCATGTGCATTGAGGTAAAGCAGCCTACTAGTAATTGTATGGAGCTACCAATACAGCTTGAGCAATGAAATTCACTCATTCATTTGGTCATTTGTCGACTAACATCAGACAAGATAATCATGAGAGCTCCTAACTTGTTGTAAAGCATCACTAATGCGCTTTAGAGAAATAAATCTGACCTATCCAGTTGCACTTACATGTGGCTTCAGTTCCACATTATGGGAGTTGTCTCTGAATCTCATCAGAAAAGCGATGGATATGCAACAAATGCAGACAGACATTTGCTTTGATTGATGCTAAAGAGATATGGACTGAATTTTATGATATTTTAGCGAAGTGTCATTTGCATTGAGTATCACAAAGGGTTTCTCTCCATGAGGCTTGGTGAGATTTTTCAATGTGTCACCCCAAACGTACCTCATTAACTACCTGACTCTGTCCCTCTCATCCGATGCTATCCCAATTCAACCATTCACGATAGCCAGATGAACTCGGCACACGCCAGATATCCTAGAATGAATTGGCACCGTAGGTGACCGCACCATCTTTAACATGCTGGTGTGCTCCCAGGTGAGCTCCGGCATTCTGAAGCTGCCCTGTAAGGCTCCTGACATTTTCCTTGGACATGGCAGACAAAGGAAAATTCATGCCCCACTTTGCAGACAAGTTCTGGACATCATGGTTAGTAGAACAGTGGGAAGAAGGGACATCCCCTTCCTTCATGAGAAGTTTATGCCATCACCTGCCACCCAGGTCACTGCAGTGCCAACGGTCCAGATGAATGCCCAGCAGCATTCTTGCCTCATACCTATACCATCCCTGCTAATGCCCCTACTTTCCATTCAATGCTAATGACCTGCCCCTAAATGTTGTGTGCACCATATCCTCTTGCTCACTCTCCCCACCCCCTCCAACATTTCACAATACTAGAACTTGACTGTGGACTACTGACCAACAAGACAAGTTGCCGAGCACTGAGATTGCATTAAGAGACATTGGAACAGTAAGGGAAGGCCAAGATGCTCCGAGCATCCACATAGGTGCTAAATGAATGAGTGTTAAGAGAGCAAATGAGCAGCCCGGTCACATTCATGAGCTGGGCTCCTGTCTCTTTGTGGGAGAACGTGAGGACTGCAGATGCTCAAGTCAGAGTCAGAGTCGAAACGTGTGGTGCTGGAAAAGCACAGTTGTTCAGACAGTATCCGAGAAACACAAGAGTCAACGTTTTGAGCATAAGCTCTTCATCGGGAATGAGGGCCCTCAAGACGTCAACTTTCCTGCTCCTCTGATGTTGCCTGACCAGCTGTGCTTTTCCAGAACAACACTCTTCAATCCTTTCTCTTTGTGGAAATTATCCACACAGCAACTTTTCAGACTGGTTCTCAGTTCTCGCTGAAGTGCGGCTTTAATGTACAGAAGTGCTTGGTGAGATACCATAAGGATTCTGTGAGGGTGAAAGTTGTTGACATAAGGTGCAATGGATTGTGCTATGGATTATTGTGCCTTGAGATATTGCTACCAGGTGCCCAAGTTAGTGGCCTAGAGAAGCAAGCAGCATCACCAGGTACCTGCTCTGACTTCCATGTAAGGAATATTGCTGTCTAGTTACCTCATGATTGGTGGTAGAACAGGAAGCTGCACCTTAATGATTCATTGTTAATGCGGCAGCTAACAAGCAATCACCCCCTTTAATGGGAATCTCAGCTCTCGCCAGCAAGAATCTCATCTCGCCACTTGGAAAATATTCTGCATTATACTTGATATTTCACATGAGCTGAAGCCTGCTTCTACTGGATGCCCTGAACAAGATGGCACCTGACATATTCCTGGGGAGACTGCAAAACAAAATTGGGCCCATCAAAACAATTTTAACCAGAGAAAAGTGAAATGAACTCCAATTTATCTCTTTGCTTAATTTTATGCTGGAATTTTCTCTTTTTTTTGGCTCAACGGCAGATTTTATTGTAGGATGCTATTCCTCATGATTGAGGAGACTACTTTCCTTCTTTCTGTCTTGCTGAGTTTTGTTAGCTGATGACTGTACAAAATAATCTTTTTCATTGACGTTTGAAGCAAATTTTGTGATTTTTGTCTATGGTGGACTAGTTAGGATAATATTTGTTAATTGTCTATTGTCTTCAGATTTAATTTCTGTTTTATAGACTGGTTCTCACAGTTGAGTTGAAAATTAAGCCACCTCCATGTTTAAGATGTAGGCATTGTAACAATGTAATTCAGGACATATGTGCTTCTTTGTAAAGAGGTTTTACTCTGCCTGGAGGCTGTAATGTGAGCGAGAGGAGGCTGTTTGAGCATTCCCCAACATAAACAACATGCTATTTTCCCCAAATCTCTGCTCACACTGCAAGGGGACCACCAAGAGAAAAATGAGAGTTTGCAGTGTAGAGCCGGATCTCAGCTCCAAGAGATATCCAGCACACTTTCATACTAGACACCTGAGATGGATTTTGCATTCCTAAAAATGACAACTGAGGCAGAGCCTTCAACAGACTTCTTATTGCATTGTCACACCTCAGCTCCCACCTTATCTTCATCAATTTAAACAATTGACCCACCCCTAGAATAATATGAGCCCTTCCACAACTCCACAGTGAATAACAGCTGCCTCTACGCTAAATGGTAGACAGGAGACTGACTGAGCAGTAACTGTCCAGATTGGCCTTCTTCTGATTTTTATGGACAATCTATACCTGAATATTTATTCAATTATCAAGTAGATGCCAGTACTATAGCTATAGCAGAATAGATCAGCTAAGAACACGGCTAATTGTGACACCCATGTCTTCAGTGCTACAGCCAGGATGTTAACCAACCCTATAGTCTTTGTTATATACAGTACACACAGTCATATCTTGATATTAGGAGAAGAAAATCAAACTGGCTGAAGACAATTTATGATATTGAGGATCATGTGAGCAGGGCAAGAAGAATCATAATTCTGGTGAAAAATTGGAATAGTCTCTACAAGTGGTCAGTTGTGGTGGTCACTTTTATCAATACAGTCATGGATAGATACACTTATCACAGGTCAGTGAGGGTGAAGTCAAGTAGGATCTCTCCTGCCTGTTGGTTCTCTCACCACCAGATATTAGCCCAATCTTGCAGCCATATCGTTTAGGACTCAGCCAGTTCAATCAGTAACAGTGATACTGAGTGGCTGTCTATGTTTTACATTGAAGTCCCCTATACATTCTGTGCCCTTGCTATCTTCTGCGTTTCTTCCATGTGGAGATCAATATGGAGGATTATGGATTTAATAACTGAGGTAGTCATTATTAAGATGCTTATCATCCAGTGAAGTGAAAGCAGTAGTAGCCTATGCCAACATCGGTGTGGTGAGTGATATTAAGAGGAACGAGGCACCAATCGTGCTATGATTATGCTTTTCTCATCATTTTAATGATACAGCTCCGTACGATCAACAGTCAGACACTTTATGTGGAACGTTTTTGGAGTAGATAACGCAATGTTGGATGGAAGTGACTGTGATCAGACAAATGGAGGGTTTGGGAAAGGGTAGTTGGAGCAGTGAAAGAGGTTGTACAGGTTGTGGCAAAGTCAACTTGTTTGGTTTTGGTTAAGGACACTTCAGAATAGTTGTAAACCTGATTGTAAGAACTTAAACAGGGAGATGCAGGAAAGCTGGGTACAAAACCAGAAGACAATGTTTTGGATCTTGTTGAGATATTTGCTGCTTTGTATTGAGACCCTTCTAAAATTCTAACCTATGCCACATGCAAAACTTGACCAGGAAGTTTAAATGTGCAATGGGCAGCATTGCACTATCTGAGACCTCTGATGGTGACTCCAACTCTGACCTTAGATTGAGGGGCTTGGGTCAGCTATCCAATACTATCTAGATACTTACTTTGTATTGTTCAGCTGTCAATTTCTAACACTATTTAGTGATTTCAAATTGAGACCATTCTACCCTGTAGACAAACAAACCCCACAAACCAGTTCCCAATGATTTACACCCCTGACCTTCACAGCCCAACTATATAACTCTTAGCTAAGCCTATTCTGGAGGAATTCTAATTTTGGCCCAACTCAACTGCCCACATTACTGCAATTGCAATATTGTTGTTTCTGGGTGGTTATGCCAAGGCATTGCTGCTGCAGCTGGGACAGGAAGATCTATCAGCAATGATGGAAAGATATTGGGGTCTAATTATCCACGCAATCATCAGCATGCACCCCAACAGTGCTACTGACTGGGTCAAAATGCTCAAGGTCATTTCAAAAAGAGGTTAGAGATGGAGTAATATTTTGTGAGAATAAAGGTGTATCTGTGTTTTATTTTTTGTATAAATGAGATAATGATGACTTTTAGGGGGAGTGGAAAAGTTCCTGAGGAACAATTCACACTTGTCAGCTGGTATGAGAAGCTGGCTGGTATCGGCATTGAGGGATCACAGGATGGGTGTCATGAACAATATGAATTTGGACAGAGCATCTGGGGAGGTGAGAGAGGAATTTGAGAGAAACAAGGTTCTCGAGAATAGATTAGATTGAGAGTTGGAAACTAGTTTTGCTTAATAGAACAATGAATTAGGGAGAAGTAGTAGAGATAGATGAAGAATTAAGAATAATTTTTCAACTAATCATTTAGTTGCAGTTTCATGCTGAATGAAGAATTCAAATTTTACTGCATGGTGTCTAATTAAAATTAAAGAAACCCATGAGATTCTTATATCCCTTGTGAGAACAGAATTTGGAGGAATAGGGCAAGTAGTTTACGCAGGCAAGTGACAATTTAGAAACAGAATGTTTGTCATCCAGGATGATGCTGAATCAGTTTCTTCAGCTTTTCTTGTTGAAGTGATGGCAGCGTAGTGAGAGGACCCCTGCAGAAATAATTTTAATTTTATCTTGCTCTGTTCTTGTACTCCCTCATTACAGGGGTGGCATGGTGGCTCAGTGGTTAGCACTGCTGCCTCACAGCGCCATGGGATGAAGGCTCAATTCCACCTTCTGTGTGGAGTTTGCAGTTTGTCCCCATGTCTGCATGGGTTTCCTTTGGGTGCTCCAGCAGTCCAAAGATGTGCAGGTTAGGTGGGTTGGTGATGCTACAGTGTCCAGGGATGTGCACACTAGGTGGATTAGCCATGGAAAATGAAGGGTTACAGGGATATGGTGGGTCTGGATGGGATGCTCATTAGAAGGACTGCATGGACTGCTTCTGTGCTGCTGAGATTCTGTGATTCTAGACAGGTAGGAAAATCATGTCATTCTCCAGCAAATAGATTTCTTTCTTCAGAAGTGCTGTGATTTTATTTTTACTCTGGGTACAGTGAGAAGGCAGGCTATATTCCTAACGTCAGACCAGGAAATAATTTGATCCACATTAGGCATCTAGCCAACTGAACTAACTTCCCCCAGTCCCCAAGTTTCCAAATACAAGTTAAATTGAATTGACATTGTAAGTTGAGTGCAGTAACTGCGTAAGATACTGACAGACCCAGCATAATAATTCTCACAGGATGAAGTGTAGCTCTCTAAAAGCATTCTCAAGATACCCAGTTGTAGTTCAGTCCTGTCTCACAGCAAGGCAAGTAGCCAACAAGTGATTTCATTGGAAATTTTCACTAAATTAATCTCTCATTTTCAGCATCAATCCAGTTTGTGGTCAGCATGCTTACTTGGTGCCAGTTGTGTCCACTGGACTGGTAGGACCAGGAAGAATATCTGTTTTCGATAATGAAGATTATGAGACCCTATTTGAGGTACAGAATCCTCAGACTCCTGTATCTTGCTTTCACAGGGCCATATGCTGTGGTACCGGGCAGTGAGCTGGCAATGGCATTCACTTATAATCTCACAAATCCAGAACTTATCAACAACAAGGAAAAAATAAAACTTCCCTGCAAGAGATGCAGATCACCACACTCTTTGATTTCTCACGTTTGCCCTGAGTACTACCAATTGGTTCACCCTCTTAAAGCAGCATTCATAATACTAACCCTTCACACTAACCTCTGCATAAGACTGAATACAGTTCCCATAACACCCATCAAAGGTGGAATATTAACTGCAGCACACCATCCCAATGGTAGCTCCAAAGTGGGCGTACTTCCTCATTCTCTTTCTTTCCCATTCACCGTACAATTCCAAGGAACTGCAGCAGCGTGCATGGAAAACAACACTGCCCTGTGGTGGGGGAAGATTTCATTGGTGAAACCCACTGTCATGTGAGGCATAGTCAGGCTATAATAGAGCCTTTTGGACAAGTAGAGTGACTTTACATGACAACTACAACTTTCCTGTCCACCTCCATTGCTTAGGATTTATTGAGAGCTCAAAGGTGTCACTGGTATTTTACAAATTTAATTTACCTTGTAAATATATCAGATTATGTTGGGATTTTATATTTTTCATGTTTGTACCTTCATTATTTTTTCATGATGGTCAGAGTGCTCAGTATACTGGCATGCCATATAGAATCATAGAGTAATGCAGCATGGAAATGAACCCTTCAGTCTAACCAATCATGCCAAAAAGAATCCCAAACAAAACCAGTCCCACCTGTCTGCTCCTGGCCCATATCCTTCCAATACTTTCTTAATCACACACTTATCCAAATGTCTTTTAAATTTTATAATTGTACCCACCACCTTCTCAGGACATTTATTCTACACGCAAACCATCCTCTGTATAAAAACAGTCTCCTTTTTTTTTAAAACCCTCTCCTCTCACCTTAAAAATGTCCTCCCTAGTCTTGAAACTCCCATCCTCGGGAAAAGACAACTACCATTAACCCGATCTATACCCCTTATTACTTTACAAAATTCTATAAGGTCTCCTCTCATCCTCCTTCATTCCAGTGAAAAACATCCCAGCCTAGCCAGCTTTTCTTCATAACTCAAACCTTCCATACGCAGCATCCTCATAGTTGACATGTTTTGATGATTGGATGGACATAAGAGACATCTCCTTCATTATTGAGGAAACAATTATTTTTCTTAGGCCCCTCATTTTTTACCCTAATTGATAATCCCACTACAAACTCCTGGCCAGCCATCCATATCTAGTACACCATGCCATTCCCACTCCACTCCTCCATGCCACTGACCCTATTCTCTGCCCACCTTTGGATTCCTTTTCCATTGCTCCATACCCCTGAATGCCACTCCACACTACACCCACAATATCCCCGACAGATCCTTGCCAGTTCCCAGACTTCAGCATGCTGTTACTGTCCCACTACCATCCCGTGCCACAATGTTCAAACACTAACCTCAGGTGTAACTGCAGATAGCCAAATACTACATCCTGCTATTAATCAAACGTGAACCAGGCACCACATTGTCCTTAATGTCACTGACTTTACCTTGAAAGTTAGACATAATTTTAAAAGGTTTAAATGGTGATGGCACGGTGGCACAGTGGTTAGCACTGCTGCCTCACAGCACCAGAGACCCAGGTTCAATTCTCACCTCAGGCGACTCTCTGTGTGGAGTTTGCATGTTCTCCCCGTGTCTGTGTGGGTTTCCTCCGGGTGCTCCAGTTTCCTCCCACAATCCAAAAATGTGCAGGTGAGGTGAATTGGCCAAATTAAATTGCCCGTAGTTTTAGGTGAAGGGGTAAATGTAGGGGAATGGGTCTGGGTGGGTTGCACTTCGGCGGGTCGGTGTGGACTTGTTGGGCCGAAGGACCTGTTTCCACACTGTAAGTAATGTAATCTAAAAAAAAAGTTGGGGGCTGTTAAGCAAGTTTGTAGCATGCAAATTATCTTACAAATTCAACCCAACACAGAAATGGATGAAGCCTATCACAAAAAAGATATTTTGCTTATTGTGTTATGTCTCACTTTTTTAGTATACCTTTTACAGAAAGGCTCATGATAGCATTGCTGTATTATACACATGATCTGTCGGTGTCAAGATCTCAGACTTCATACTTCAAGCATGGCTGATAAAAATGTGCTACTGTTTATAATCAAATAGTTCAGTATTTGATTATAAACCATGGTGACAGATCAACACTGACTGAATCTTTGCATCACAATTCGCCTGACGGATCAAGTTTTCCTATCTTGCCTAATTGAGTCACCTGGCATACCACATTTCCCATGAAAACACTTTCCCCGAACATTCTCACATATTATTCTCATTACTTCACACATTACAATGTTACCCCTTAAGCCTTAACTCACAACTTAATCCTCACAAACATAATACTTAATCTCTTAAACTCATAATAAGTCATGTTTTGTTCTTTATAAGTGCTGCGATGGGTCTGTAAATGGTGTATTTGGTCAGCTGTTGGGGTTACCCATGGCTGAAATCAGCATAAAATGGCTGAACATGATTCTCAGTTGACATAAAATGGCTGAGAGGATTTTCGGCTGAAGTAATAGTTTGTTTAGTGTAGTATGTATTGAAGTAAACAATAAGTTAGGACAATTACAGCTTTGTAGACAGAATATATCCAAGATAGCAAGATTAAGATATTATTCAAAGGGTCCTGTTGACAGTATGCAGCTGCAGTTGTTTATGCAGAGACAGCTGGATAAGGACACCCTTCAGTGTGCTCATAGAAGATTTCCATTCCAAGCTGATTAAAGGTCTAAGAACCATCACAAATAGAAAGAAAAGTCTATTTACTTTAAGTTAAGATTTCCAGATAATCATAGATTTTGAATATACACACATATACCTATTTTTCTTTTTAAAAAAAGCATTAAAGAGATTCCACTTAATTCTTATGGACAGACAGCCTTAAACAGTAAGGAAAGGTCTTCACACTGCTTGTATGGAGAATGGAATAACAGATGCAGAAATCAGCAGACAGTGAAATATGGTTTGAATAAAATGCACCATGTAGGCCCAGGGATAAAGATAGGGATGTCTAGTAAACACTGGGGTTGTTCATAAGGTTGTCTTTCACTGACCATACAGTCACATGATTAATTTTATTGGGTGTGTATTTAATTAATTAATAATATGATTTGTCTGTAATTGTTAAAGGTGGGATAAAATAAAACTATATGTCTTGCCTTTGTTCAGTGAAGAGGCTTCTTGACTCCCTGTAAATTCATCAATAAACAGTTTGATGCTGGAAATGGACTCCAGGTATTGAGTGATTTATTTAGACATTCATCCCCAACAAAGATCAGGCATTAAATGAAGTTGATGTTCTCTTCAAATCACTGCTCTTCAATTTAACGTTGGCTGAGATGCTTTATGGGATCAGTTAGGCCACTTGTTTTGAGGTATTTCGGTATAACAATTACTGGCAAATCCAAGAAACTACAATGTTCATGAACAGTGCAGCTATGTAACTAAGCCCTAGTGTACTGAGAAGTGGGAAAGGTAAGCCATTCATAGAAACCCAGGATGAAGAGTGAGCCATTCATCCCCTCATTCGTCCTATGACATTCTAGTTCATGGATTATCATTTTCCACCATTTTGCACAATCTGCATAAGATTGAAGGTGGGAGTATCAGCCCTTTAAGTCTATTCCACTATTCAATTAGATCATTGTTGATCTATGTCTAACTCCATTTATCTGCATTTGATGCATATCTTGTGCTATAAATCTGTCAAATGCAATCCTAAAATTTCAACTGACCAAACTTTACTAACCTTTTAAGGAAATAAGTTTCAGTTTTACAGTGCAATAGTATGAAAAGGTGCTTTTGCTTTCATTCCTAGATGGCATGGCATTAATACCGATCAGTTATCCTTTATCCAAAAACTGGATACCAGATTTCAGCCATAGAAGGGATATTTTTGGTGTTTGATGAGGCCAACTATCTATAGGTCCATCTGAATCATTTTCAAAGTATGAAAGAATCTTTATCTGCCCCAAATGGAACTAAAGAGGAAGCTTTTCTTTCCAAAAGACTTGAACGGATCCAAACAGATCTGTGGATACACTGAGTTCACGTCTTTGGGAGAATAAAACTTTGCCTTTAGGTGTGTTTGGGCCAAGTGAAGTTTATTTTTGCCAAGGGGCTCAAAGTTAGCACTAAAACAGTTTATTTGGGTCAGTTCAGGTTCATTTTCATAAAACAGCGTTCAGTTGTAGATCTTTTCGATTTTTGGACGCGCAGATAAAGGATACCTGATCTATTTTATTTTATGACATCTTGTTTTGATTTCTACAGTAGAGAAATTGATATCTCTCTACAAGTCCTACTATATCCGTTTATTATTTTAAACATCACAATTACATTGTCCCTCAACCTTTTAAACTCAAGGAAATACAAGAGTTATATCATTAAAAATGTTTAGGAACTGTACACTCAACACAATAATAATAAGTAAGTAGTCATTAATGAAAGCAATATAAATGGTAAACACAATAAGAAAATTCATGACCAGCAATTCCTTTTATCCAAATTTCAATATTTACTAAAGTTTTGGCTTCACAAGTGCTTTTCTTGTTCAATTTATCTTTCATCTCACATCTAATCTCCAAAGCCCAGGTAGTACATGACCATCAATTAATTAATTTACATTCAAAACTGTCGTGTTTCCTAATCTTTATTTACAAAAATGAAGATCACATTGAGTAGAGCTGAAGTGAATACAATATCAATATTTATACAGCTCTCTGCCCAGACGTTGTTTGTGTGCCAGACCATATTAAATTACACCGACCCAGGAGATGCACTGTGATTATCCTCAAGGCAGAAACTGACCGCGAACTCAAATCAATCTGTTACTACCAATCTGAGTTGAATCACATTCATATGTTGCCAACTTCAAGTGGCACCGGGACTTTTTATGGATTTGTACTCCACAGGAGAATGCAGATAAATAATTGAATCATGCGCAATAGTAATTTAACGTAAAACAGCTGCAAACTCAGAATGAATGTAAATATGCAGCTGTTGGAGAAATGTCTTTAATTATATATGCTGAGCTATAGGTAGATAATGAGTGCTTTAACCCTCTGACCTCTTTGTGAGCTAGTCAGTTTTAGTATAAAGCTTTCTTTTTGTATAAACAAAGAGTTCTGGATGTAATAATGATGCAATGATCATCAGAATATTAAGTTCTTCCATAAATTAAATTGCCAATAGTTAATCTTAATACAAAATATTTCCTTGATTATTGCTGGAAAAGATACATTTTGCTAAAATATTTTTGACTTGCACACATAAGGACACTTTGCACAAAGTACCAATGTAAAGGGAAAATAATATTTTAATGTGGTATGCACAATGCCTTGACCAATCAGAGTCAACCTGCCTGGTTGAAATTTAAAAAAAGATTGGCAGTTGACTGTCAGTCATCACTTATCTGATACATTCTCCATGGGGCAATAGATCTACCAATCAGAGCCCACTTATCAATCAATCAGGAGTCTTTTCGCATATAATAATAAAAGATTGTTTTCCCATTTAAATATTTCCCTATTCAGGTAATCTAGATTATACAGATCAAAATAGTTTAAAAGGATGTTTAGGGTCTCCAAACTGTCACAACAACCTTATGTGTCTCATTCTTATTCAATTGTGATTCAACACTGCAATTGGATCTGCAACTTTAGTAAATTACAGTCATGCCTCAAATATAAATGGAACAAAATCATATGCTCATCTTTAGCATTGCATAAATCTAGTTAAAAATAATAAACAAGCTTTTCCATTATATATCAGTTTATAATTTTTAAAAATTCATTTATTGGATGCATGTTTCTTTAGCTGGGCCAGATTTATTACCCATCCCTATTTGCTCAGAGAACACTTAAGAGTCAACCACATCACTTCAAAAATCCCCCAAGGCTTCACAAGCTGTTTAGAGTCATGGAGTCAGAGTCAGAGAGATGTATAGCACGGAAATAGACCCTTCAGTCCGACTCGTCCATGCCGACCAAATATCCCAACTCAATCTAGTTCCACCTGCCAGCACACGGCCCACATCCGTCCAAACCTTTCTTATTCATCCAGATGCCTTTTAAATGTTGCAATTATACCAGCCTCCACGACTTCCTCTAGCACTCATTCTACACACATACTACCCTCTGTGTGAAAACGTTGCTCCTTAGGTCGTTTTTATATCTTTCCCCTCTCACCCTAAATCTATGTCCTTGAGTTCTGGACTCCCCCACCCCAGGGAAAAGACTTTGTCTATTTATCCTAGCCATGCCCCTCATGATATTATAAACCTCTATAAGGTTACCCCTCAGCCTCTAACATTCCAGGGAAAGCAGCTGCAGCCCATTCAACCTCTCACTATAGCTCAAATCCCTTACAACCTCTCTTCAAAAAAATGGACAAAAATAACCTCGTGAAAACCATGTCATCATCACAGGTCACATATCGGCCAGACCTAGTAGGGAAGACAGTTACGTCCCTGTAGGATATTAGTAAATCAAGGTTTTTTAAAAGAATAACAACACATTTGCTGGATTCAAACCCACGTCCCCAGATCATTACCTAAGTGTTTCCATTAATTGTGAGCAATAATACCACAAGGCATGACCTCCCCTAATTTTTACAATTTGTACATTAGTGGCCTCTTCCCATTGACTGGTTCTATACAATTCTGTACAAGTAACTGTGTCCATAATAATGAAAGAAAATTTGTACAAATAAATTGGACTCAAATTAAAATTGGTAATTCAGAACATTTCTTTCATTGGTGCGCTCGAAAAAGGTGCTTCAGAACTTTCAGGATAGTATGTAGGAAATGTGTCACACACCCAAGCAGCTTCTTAAATACATACTGTTCTTTAATGTTTGAGATGTTGGTAGTTTACATTATCGGAGATTTGTGCCTTCCACCTTTAATAAAATGTCACATCACCTAACAGGAAGACAGGTGCTATTACATCCTTAAGTGAAGAATAACATGACATCTCCTGACAGAGAGAGGTTTTCACTGTGAAATAATCTACTGTTTTGTAGAGGATTGATATTCTTTTGGGCATTGTAGGCATGATGTTGTCCAACATCTCTGATCTTTTTTTTATTTAATTGGCTGCCTTCCAGCTTTTCTTTTACATTCTGTCTGATGTAGTCACTTGTAGATAGCACAGTGCACCATGGGCTGGTGTATATCAACATAGCATATTGTTTGAAGCTTTGCTATGGTGGGCAGGTACTGATGGACTATCCCAAGGAGCTGAAAAGGGAAACTAAAGGCTGAAAACACACCATCTCAAATGGAAATTTTTTTGCTGGCAACATATTCTATAGAAACTTTGCATTAAGAATTTTTTTTTAAACTGTCAACTATTATCTCTAAATCTATATCTCCATTATCGATCTGAATTTATTATTTAATAATTGTTAGATTTCGATAGTTTACTGACAAAACAGAAAATAACACGTGCACAGTGCCAAAATGAGGGCTGATTGAAAAGATTTTTTCAATTAATGAATACAGCTTGACCATATGGAAACCAAGAACTTTTTAATTAGTTACTTATATAATATATCTCTTGTGGTGTTCCTCACAAACTGAAGATGAGGCCTTACTGTGCAGACAGCAGGGTGTGTGCAGGGAAAAAGTCCACATCAGAAAATGAGTTGTGAACATTTAATTCAAAATAAATCGTCTCAATTAATTGTGTTTATCACTTCTTCAGACTATCATTACAGAATGTGTGCATATAATCCAGGTTGACAATTGAATGAGGTACTGAAAGAGTACTGCAATGTTGAAGGTGCTGACTTTTGAATGAGACACAAAATCAATGCTTCTTTTGTTTTTTACTGATGAATGTAAAAATCGTCCTTGTCCATATGAATATTCAAGAAAAATCAAGATGCTCTCCAGGCCAACATTCCTCAGTCAAAACTATTCACATTCACAAATCGGCTTCCAGATTTCTTTCATAACCACAGCTTTACCTCTGAATCTCAATTGTTAGCTCTTAGCTGCTGTCGGAAATTCCAAGGGCATGAAAAGATATCTAAATACATGTTTCTTTTTCCTTCATATATTGGGTTATTGAGCAATGCAGGTGCACATCGCACCAGGCCCTGGCCTCTCTGTTATAAGCCTGATGATAAAGTGCATTGCAGGAGCAACTGACTGTCAAAGTAAAACTAACCTAACATTAATAATGCACAATTACATGTAATATACCTTAAGATTTCAAATTTCTGGCAAAAGGTTTAATTTTGATCTCCTTGTGAGACACTGGGTGTGGACAGTAATAGTGTACCTATTTTTTGTTTGACTGTGTCATTCATTCCCATTATTTGAAATGTCACATTTTCTAACTCCCAGGTCTACAGCGCAGCCATAATCACATCCGATGAATCAGAAAACAAAGACTCGCTTATCCTTACTCATACCTCTGAGACTGCCAATGAAATTTTGGACTAGACAGCAAACATTAAAATAAACCGGACAAGCACATAAAAGTGATATTAAGTTTATAAGATAATGTGTAATGGTAAGGTTTGTTTTACAAATTTACAAGACTTCATTAGCACTAATTTCAAATACAGTCAAAACAGCGAAGGCAGTAATATATCATTCCTCAATCACCACAGAAGTGTATCCTGCAAGTGCTATTTGATTCTGTGCTCAAAAATATCTAAAACCTAACAAAAGTATTCTGACAACCTTGAGAAAGTTTTCTTTACTGTTCATTTTCCAGGATTGTAGTAAATTCTAAAGGCAGAATTTTAACCAGCAAAGCGGGTACGGATGTAGGCAATGGAGTGCTAAGGGGAACAAGAAGTTCCTGTTAATTCTCTGGAAAAGTGGCAACAGGTCAGGAACATAACATGTCCTGCCACCTTCAGCTTTGATTTAGACAACTTTGCAAGCAAGCAGGCAACCTTTGCACAGCTGTCAGGTACATACAATATACAACTAAATGATTAACTTTGAATTTAGTGCAGCATTCTGGATTTTACTACTAGCATGTGACTTTCATTGAAGCATCTGAACCTCTCCAGGGTGAGCCAGCCTAGTACACACAGACAGGACAGTTCAGTGAAACTGACAGGCTCGGAAATAGTGAAACTGAAACCACTCTCAAAGGGAAAGGAACTGGTCAAAGCATGTCTGACAATCGAAAAGTGTGGCACTGGAAAAGCATAGCAAGCCAGGCAGCATCCGAGGAACAAGAGAGTCAATATTTCAGGCATAAACCCTTCATCAGGAATATGAGGGGGAAGGGGACTGGGAGATAAGTAGGAGATGGGGTGGGGCAGGGCAGGGGGAAGGTAGCTGGGAAGGTGATAGGTGGATGCAGGTGGGGACTAATTATGATAGTTCAGTGGGGAGGGTGGAGCGGATAGGTGGGAAGAAAGATGGACAGGTGGGACAGGTCAAGAGAGCGGTGCCGAGTTGGAATCTGTCAACTCTGGCTCAACGCACTTTTCCATTGCCAATGCACAGTGTCTGCACCACCCTGCTGATTTCTATGGCATCCTCCTTCAATGTAAGGGTTTCAGTGGCTGAAGGACTAGCTCTAGTTCTCTGCTTTAAGAAACTTTAGGGTGTTTTGCATATAAATGTGTATTATGAAAATGAGCTTAATTTTGTTACAACAGTAACAAATTGGTTGTCTGCATGGTTCTTCAAACATTCAGAATTATTCTGCAAATTCTGCCCAATTACCGAATCACACTTGATATTTTCAATTGGAATCACAGTGTGGCACACTGAGGGACTTAGGGGAGGGGCGTTGGAAATGCGATAGGTGGAAAGAGATCAAGGTGAGGGTGATAGGCCAGAGTGGGGGTGGGGACGGAGAGGTCAGGAAAAAGATTGCAGGTTAGGAAGGCGGTGCTGAGTTCAAGGGATTTGACTGAGACAAGGTGGGGGGAGGG